>NC_065443.1:232541244-232843481 GCF_917563875.1 Diabrotica virgifera virgifera | reverse complement strand
TATTGTTGACCTACAGGAAGAATACCCCAGGCTGTGGGTGAAAAAACGTGATATAATTCAGGAATTTTTAAAACCGATCAGGTGTTGTAAAGGACGATGCCAGGAATAACTTATACTAAAATGTAACCAAAAATTTTGTGCGGTTTTTAATTTATGACGATTTTCATTTTTTAAATTTGCAATTTTTAAAGATTTTTAATTTTGCAGCTTAGGATATTCATTTTAGAGAAAAACTTTTAAATAGAAACCTGTAGTAAATTAAAAAACCTAAAATTTGCGCTATGGCAAGTTTAATTTCGTTAATACGTTATTGCAAAACAGCCTACGAAAAGTACAAAATGGCCGTTTTCTGCAATTGCATTATTTATTGTAAAAATAGTTTATGTATTTTTTTAGGTTTTAAAATGAAGAGCTTTCAATACTAAATATAAAAAAAATTGTAGTGCCCGATTGGTGAACTTGTTGCTTAGATATTATAATTTGTTTATCCCAAGAGGTCAAATGCCCAAGGATATAACTTTTTGAAAAAAAAAATCGTACAGAGTTAATCCAAGCTCCACTCTCCTTCTAAAGACTTATGTTTTCATATTCTTATATAAATAAATGCGTATAACATTTCTCAACCTCTTATTTCGGGTTTGAAATAAGGGGGCAAATTTCGTTATAAACATTTAGAACTGAAGCCGCCCCTGTACATCCTATGAGTTTCTAACTTACAGGATATTGTTGCTTAAGACAAAAAGATTCAAAACCAAATAAAAATTTTCTACTACCAACTGAAGCTGAGATAATTGTTTTTGTTTTCTTAAATCTTAGTGACTTTATTTATAACAAGTAAGAAATTATTTCACAGTCATTCACTAAAGAATGACTTATATTATCTTAAAATAAAAATTATTTTGACCAAAAATTAAATTTAATCATTAAAAATTAATTTTAAAGTGTAGTGGAGATTTATTTATCGTTACGAATGTGATTTATTGTGTCGGTTGCCCTTAGCAACGGCTAGCAACTTATAATACATTGAATCACGGTTTTTGCTTTAAATTTTAAAGCACCGCTTGGATTGACATGAAATTTGGTAAACACATAGATAACATGTTAAAAAATAAAAATGATATTGGGCCTCTGTGTGTTTTTGTCCTGGGGGTGAGTTTCACCCCTTATAAGGGGTGAAAAAATATATGTTCAAAATAAGTTCGGAAATGGATAAAACGTCTAATTCTAAGCACCTTTTGTTCTATAACATTTTTTCACTAAGTTAATACCTTTCGAGTTATTTTCGAGTAAATACCTTCATTTTTCAACAACAAAAAAAAAAGCACGTTTTTAGGCGGTTTTCAAATACAAATTAGACAAATAACTCAAAAAGTAATTATTTTATTGAAAAGAGTTTTAACAAAAATATAGCAAATAAAAAATTGAAAAAAATGATGTATGCATGAAATGTCTAGACCCAGTAGAAACAAAGTTCTAGCTAATGAAAAATAGGTTCATATCCGTCAAATTTCAAAGTGAATTATTTCAACGTGAAATAAGCAAAAAATCATGCACTTTTTGGAGAAAAATCATTACAACTTTTTTAAAGTGTTTAAAAGAATATGTATATCTGTTTTTAAAAAAGTTTATATTATCAAAAGTAAGCAAGTTACGCTGAAACTAAAGTTGATCTCTTTTTTTTTTGGTAAAAAAACTCGGGAAAGTCTCCCTCTAATTAGCATCAAAAATGAAATTAATCATTTTACTTCAATGTTGTTTACTCGTGTGTGTCGTTTATGTCTGTAAGTTTCATCGGTTTAAAGTGCTTATTTTTGAAGGGGCTATAGTTAAAAGGACTTGAACTAATCAATAACCACGAGTGTATGCAAATTTAGAACAGCCACATCTTAACAAATTTTTGCCTTCCAAAAAAAGCAAAAAATCCAAAATATTCATAACAGCAAAAACTATATTTTTTTACTCTTTGTGATTTTTGGTCACACTAATAAATTTTAAGTTATTTAAAAAAACATTTTTTCAAAATTAAAAATTAAAACCGATTTAGTTTAAAACCAAATTTTTTTTAATAAGCCCTTTGAACCGATGATACTTACAGATCATATAAACAATACATGAGCAAAGTAACTTATGAAGCGGTAATGATTAATTTGATTTAAGATGGTAATTAGGGGGTGACTTTCCCGAGTTTTTTGACCAAAAATAAAAAGAGATCAATTTTATTTTCAGCGTAACTTGCTTACATTTTAAACTTGCTTACTTTTTAAAAAAACAGATATGCATATTTTTTAAACACTTTAAAAAAGTTGTAATGATTTTTCTCCAAAAAGTACATGATTTTTAGGTTATTTCACGTTGAAATAATTCACTTTGAAATTTTACAGATATGAACCTATTTTTCATTAGCTAAAACTTTGTTTCTACTGGTCTAGAGATTTCATACATACATCATTTTTTTCAATTTTTAATTTGCTATATTTTTTAGAACTCTTTTTTTCAATGAAATACTTACTTTTTGAGTTATTTGTTAAAAACCGCCTAAAAAAGTATTTTTTTTTTGTTGAAAAGTGAAGGTATTTACTCGAAAATAACTCGAAAGGTATTAACTTGGTTAAAAAATGCTGTAGAACAGAAGGTGCTTAAAATTAGACGTTTAATCCATTTTCGAACTTATTTTGAACATATATTTTTTCACCCCTTACAAGGGGTGAAGCTCACCCCCAGGACAAAAGCACACAGAGGCCCAATATCATTTTTATTCTTTAACATGTTATCTATGTCTTTGCCAAATTTTATATTAATCCAAGCGGTGCGTGCTTTAAAATTTAAAGCAAAAACCGTGATTCAATGTATCATAAGTTGCTAGCCGTTGCTAAGGGCAACCGACACAATAAATCACATTCGTAACGAAAAATAAATCTACACTACATTTTAAAAATCATTTTTCATAATTAGATGTAATTTTCGGTTAAAATAACTTTTATTTTAAGATAATGTAAGTCTTTCCTTAGTCAATGACTGTAAAATAATTTCTTAATTGTTATAAATAAAGTCACTACGATTTAAGAAAACAAAAACAATTATCTCGGCTTCAGTTGGTCGTAGAATTTTTTTTTTTGGTTTTTAATCTTTATTTTTTCTTCAGAAACAATATCCTGCAAGTTAGAAACTCATATGATGTACAGGGGCGGCTTCAGTTCTAAATGTTTATAACGAAATTTGCTCCCTTATTTTCAAACCCTAAATAAGAGGTTAAAAAATGTTATACGCATTTATTTACATCAGAATATGAAAATATAAGTCATTAGAAGGAGAGTGGATCTTGGATTAACACTGTACGATTTTTTTTTTCAAAAAGTTATAGCCTTGGACATTTGACCTCTTGGGATAAACCAATTATAATATCTAAGCAACAATTTCACCAATCGGGCACTACAAATTTTTTTATGTTTAGTATTGAAAGCTCTTCATTTTAAAGCATTAACAAAGACATAAAAAATATTTTTACAGTAAATAAGGCAATTGCAAAAAACGGCCATTTTGGTCCTTTCGCAGGCTGTTTTGCAATAACGTATTAACGAAATTAAACTTGCCATAGCTCAAATTGTAGCTTTTTTAATTTACTATAATTTTCTTATTTTTTTTTTCTCTACAATGTTTATCCTAAGCTGCAAAATTAAAAATCTTTAAAAATTGCAAATTTAAAAAATGGAAGTCGTCATAAATAAAAAAACCGCACAAAATTTTAGTATAAGTTATTCCTGGCATCGTCCTTTACAACTTCTTCTTCTTCTTCTTCTTCAAATGCAAATCCACTAATGGATGTTGGCGATCACATTTTCCATTAACTCTCTGTTTCTTGCAATGTGTATCAGAGATTGTAGGTCGTTAATCCCTGTCCATTGCCTTATGTTTCGGAGCCAGGACATTTTCTTGCGTCCTATTCCTCTCTTGCCTTCAATTTTACCCTGGATTCTAAGTTGAAGGAACTGGTATTTTTCGTTTCGCATGATGTGACCCAAATACGCCGTTTTTCTTTTCTTGATGTTTTCGAAAAGCTGACGTTCTTGGTTGATTCTTTTAAGGACATCCACATTTGTGACTTTCGCCGTCCATGGTATCTTTAGGATACGGCGATAAAGCCACATTTCGAAGGCTTCTAATCTGTTTATATCCCTCGTTTTGAGTGTCCAGCCCTCTATGCCATATAGCAGCACCGACCACACGTAGCATTTAGTAAACCTTAGTCTCAGTGTAAGGTCGAACTCTGAGCAGGTCAGTACCTTCCTGAATTTTACGAAAGCTTGTCGAGCTTGCTCAATGCGACATTTTACTTCCCTGTCCGATGCCCAGTCTTTAAAAAGCCACGTTCCTAGGTATTTGAATTTGCTCACTCTCTCAATGGACTTAGTATTCAGTGTTATGGTGGAGTTTTCAAATGCATCCAAGTTTCTGGAGATGATCATGAATTTGGTCTTTTTGGTATTAATCTCTAATCCCATTCGCTTACTGTATTCTCCGATTATAGTGACAAGTTGTTGAAGATCTGCCATGTTGTCGCAAATTAAGACAGCGTCATCAGCATATCGTATGTTGTTGATTAATACTCCATTCACTTTGATTCCCATCTCTGCATCTTCCAAAGACTCTTGAAATATAGCTTCCGAATAAATGTTAAATAAAAGAGGGGAAAGCACACATCCCTGCCGAACACCCCTTCTTATATGTATGGATTTGGATATAGAATTGTCTATTTTTAATTGTGCTGCCTGAAACCAGTACAAGTTGTCAATGCATCTTATGTCTTTTTGGTCTATATCAAGCTTCTTGAGGATCTGCATTAACTTGTGATGTTGGACACGATCAAACGCTTTCTCGTAGTCTAAAAAGCACAGGAATACGTCTTTCCTCTGATCGTAACAATTTTGGACCAACACCTGTGTTGCTACTATTGCTTCTCTTGTTCCCAAACCTTGCCTAAACCCAAACTGAGAATCACTGATGTCCCATTCACATTTTTTGTATAATCTTTGATGTAGTATTTTTAAGAATATTTTTAAAGTGTGACTCATCAGGCTAATGAGTCTGTGATCCTCACATCTTTTTTTATTGACTTTTTTTGGTAGGGAAATAAATGTAGAGAGCAAGCACTGCTGTGGATAGCAACCAGTTTCATAAATAAAATTAAATATTTTATGTAGTGCTGAAATTCCCCTTTCATCTAGTAGTTTGAGTATTTCTGAAGGGATTTCATCAGGTCCAGGTGCCTTATTGTTTTTTGAATAAAATATTGCCTTTTCTATTTCCTCTTTAGTGATTGAAGGGCCAGTCAGCTGGTCGTCTGTATAAACTTCACTCATGGGTCTTTCGTCATGAAAGAGCTCCTGGATATAGTTTTCCCATATATGAATTTTCTCTTTTTCGCCTAGCACTACTTGGTTATCCTGATTAACTATAATAGTTGGTCTTCGTTTTCTGTATATTCCAGCAGTCTTCTTAAGTTTTTTATGTAAATTCCGATCGTCGTGATGTCGTTGTAAATGTTCTAGATCGATACATTGTTGCTTAATCCGTTCATTTTTTGCTATTGTTATCTTTGCTTTTATTTGCCTGTTAATGCTTTTATACATATTGCTGCCATCTGGGTCATTCTTTTGTCGTCGTCGTTCATCCATTAGTAATACTATTTCTTCTGTCATCCATTTTTGCTTCTTGTTCTTTGGTTTGTACCCCAAGTTGCTTTTCATGATGTCTGTTACAGCACTTGTAATCGTATTCCATGTTGGTGTTAGAACTTCGGTAATGTTTGTCGTCAATATTTGAATTTGTGTGTTTATTTCATTACTTATTTCTGCTTGTATCATTGGATCTTTCCGTTTATCAAATGCGATCTGTTGTTGAGTTTCAGGCTTGTTTTTGCATGAAAGAGCGATCTTTATGACGGCCACTAATAGTGCATGGTCAGAAGGCACATCTGCTCCAGGATATGTGCAAGCTCTTTTGACAGTTGTGCTGAATCTACGGTTGATGAGAATGAAGTCTATCTGATTTCTTATTATGTTCTGAGCTCTATCGGCTGGAGATTTCCAAGTATAAAGGCGACGGGGGTGGAGTTGGAACCATGTGTTGGTAACTCTCATGTTTTCTTCCTGACAAAATTGTACAAGTCGGTCACCCCTTTCGTTCCATGTTCCAAGACCATAAGGCCCAACTACGTCTTCAAAGCTGCCTTTCCCTATTTTGGAATTAAAATCTCCCATAATTATGTTAACGTCATGTTTCTTTTCCAATTTAAGCAATTCTTTGATTTCACTATAAAAGTTTTCCACCTCTTCATCTGCTGCCTCTGCAGTTGGTGCATAGACCTGTATGATGTTGAGATTATTTGGCTTCGCTTCAAGTTTTATCAAGGCTGTGCGGTCGGAATATGGTACAAACCTTGTGACAGCTCTCATCAATTTTTTACTTATCATAATCCCGACGCCTTTTCTATGATCGCGGTCGTCATTGCCTGAGTAAAAGAATGTTCCGCTCTCTGTGGTGCATTTACCGGATCCATGCCACCAGGTTTCTGAGATCCCCAGGATATCTAGATCGATTCTGCACATTTCTTGAGTTAGGTTAGCCAGCTTCCCGGCTTCAAATAAGCTGCGTGTATTCCAGGTGCCTATCTTTAATGTCTTTCTTAAGTTTGCTCGTACGTTTCTAACATTCAAGACCGTTCCCCCGGAGATCCGATTGGGGAACCATTTATACCTCCGGATATTTTTGAGTTAAATGTATTCATGTGATTCTCTTGGGAAAAAATAATGAAGGTGGTATCCCGTTGCCTTCTTTCATGCCATTTCCAGGCTTAATTTTCAGCCACCCACTATGGAACAGGCGCCGTTTGCAACCGCCCATTCTGGGTACAGACGTTGCTATTTTCACCATATCTGGCTACCCTCACTTAGTTTAGCCTGCAGACCAATGCAGTTGCCCAGGGTGTGGCACGTGGAGCCATAAGTGAGAGTTGGGTGTCTTATGAGGACCAGTTATCAAGAACCATCTCCCGTCTATGACTCACGATGTGGTCGTTCCGATTAAAGGTACTACCTCTATAACACAACCCTACACCCCTCCTTTACAACACCTGATAGGTTTTAAAAATTCCTGAATTATATCCTGAAATCGACCTATTTTTCACCCACAGCTTGGACTAGAAAAAATACCTGTTTCCTGCCTAGAGTTCGCTTTCGTTCTTTAATTATTAACAATTTAGTGCAAAAATCGAGACTTTTTCGATTTTTTGCCGAGTTTTTAAAGTTAAAAAGTTAATTTGTTGCTACCCAAACTGCAAAATAAGTGAAAATTATTATTATTTGTTAATAACTTTTACTAAAACTACCTTAGAAATTTAGTATTTCACCCAAAGTTGGGTATTGTGGTACTTAACAAACCCTCAAAATTTGCCACCGATGCGATCCATCAATTAGTTTAAAAGTTATTCTAATTGTTTTTCCCAGAGACCTTTATTTTGCAATAACATAAGACAGAAAATAATGAAGATAGGCAATTCTGCGTATGTCAAATGAAAGTAGAAAACTGATGCTATCAAAATGTACTAAAAAAAGATAAAAAAGTTATCTAATATTGTCAAAATTCCTAATGCCAAATTTGTGAAATTTTGTAGTTTATAAACATTTAGAATAACTTTAAAAATATTGTCCGTAGAAAAAATCACTTTACATATTAGAAAAGCTGACATGTTACACGAATTTTTAAAAATGTAGTTCAATTGATGACTAGTCGTGAAAGTGAAGGGGGAGCTGGGAGCCGACAAATACACGAGTTCAAAAACTAAAAAAGGCAACTTAAAACTACGATAATTTTCTATATCTCGTGATATACTGAACACATTTTGATCGTTCTTTTCTTAATTTGTATGTAGTTTTTCTGTACAATACAAATATGCAACTTGTCTAGACATTTATTAATTAATAAACAGTATAATTTATTTAAACAATTTTTGAAAAAATAATTTTTTCCCAAAAATCCATGATTTTAATCATACTATCAATATTAATCATAGAAAAAGTTAAGGTGTACTTTAATAAATACATTATCTTCAATAAATAATTATCTAATAAAAATCATATATTTATTAAAGTGTACTTTAACTTTTTCTATGGTCATTCATGATACTATGATTAAAAAATAGATTTTTGTAAAAAAAATACTTTTTCAAGAATTGTTTAAACAAATTAGACTGCTTATTATTTAATAAATTTATAAACAAATTGCATATTTGTAATGTACGTAGAAATTACATATATATATATATATATATATATATATATATATATATATATATATATATATATATATATATATATATCCCGTTCACAGCGTAATACGCCTTTGGGTTCCCGTTCGCCAAGCCTGTCTATTCTGCCAGTCTTCTTCAGATAGATTTCTTGCTGACATTGCTTTTGAGATTCCTTGGATCCATGTTGTTGGTGGTCGTCCTCGTTTTCTTTTCTCTGGTGGTACCCATTCTAATATCTTTTTGGGTAGTCTTTCTTCCCCCATACGTCTAACATGTCCGTACCATATTAGTTGTTGTTTTTCGATGTCTTCTATAATTGATCTTTGTACTTTCATTTGTCTCCTGATGTCCTCATTTTTCACATGTTCTAATCTAGACTTTCCCGCTGCTCTCCTCCAAAAATCCATTTCAACTGCCAATAGGTTACCTTTAAGTTTTTGTGATAACTGCCACACTTCTGAGCCATAGACGATTACTGGTTTTAATATGGTATTATATATTCGTTTTTTCGTTTCCGGTCTTATATTTTTTTGCCATAATACTGAATTCAACGCACCTATAACTTGTTTTCCTTTGGTTATTCTGTCTTTTATGGCTTCATCACTTCGTCCTGTCTTTGTCAGTTTTACCCCCAAATATGTACATTGGTCACATTTCTTAATAGTTTCATCTTCTAAGTCGAGGTCATCTGGATTATTTTCTCCTCCTACGCAAAGATATTGTGTTTTTTGGACATTTACTTCTACTAGAAATTACATACAAACTAAAAAAAGAAAGGTCAAAATCCATTGAGTTGATCCGGAGATACAGAAAATTATATTCGTTTGAAATTTCTTTTTCGGTATTCTAACTCGGTGTATTTGTAGGTTCCCCCCTAGTTATCGTTTGAACTACATTTTTGGAAAATCGTAGAGGGTGCTGTCAAGATACAATGTTTCTGCAAATTTTTTAAGAAAAACTACAAATCCCATTCTTTAAAATGGTATTAATGAGATTCCTTAATTATTATAAACAAATTAGATGTGAACTAAAAAACATATGGCTAACTTTGTCCCAAATGAACCCTGGCTTAATTTTTTTATTTGAAAATTCGTGCTAAATTACTATCTTTTCAAGTATATAAAAAGATTGTTTCTAAGGACAACATCTTTAAAGTTATTCTAAATGTTTATAAACTACAAAATTTAAAAAATTTGGCATTAGGATTTTTGACTATATTAATTATTTTTTTATCTTTTTTAAGACATTTTGATTTTATCAATTTTCTACTTTCATTTGGCATACTCAGAATTGTCCTATCTTTATTATTTTCTGTCTTATTTGATTACAAAATAAAGGTCTCTGGGATAAACAAAATTTTTAACTAATTAATGGATCGGTCTCAAATTTTGAAGGTTTGTTAAGTACGCCAATACCCAACATTGGTTGAAACACTAAAGTTCTAAGTTAGTTTTAGTAGAAGTTATTAACAAATAACAATTTTCAATTATTTTGCAGTTTGCGTAGCAACAAATTAACTTTTTAACTTTCAAGAATCGACATTTTGAAGGTTTTTCAATGTTCGAAAAAACTGAATTTTGTGATTCTATTCAACTATTTAGCTTTTGAATGGAGTGCAAAAAATCGAAAAAATCGCGATTTTCGCACTAAATTCTTAATAATTAAAAACGGACGCCAACTGTTGGCAGGAAACAGGTGGGTTTTCTTCCTATAGGTCTACAATAATTAAAAAGGTAGTCAGCTACCTGGATCTTTGAGTGTCCCGAGAAAATCCTTATTACTCTGGACTAAAACCGGGCCTTAGCCTCCTTCAGCAAGCTTCTCCAATCATTTCGATTTACTATAGTGCTTTTCCAAGAACGCGTTTTTAGGAGGTTTTTGGCATCATCAACTACTTCGTCTTCCCATCTCTTTTTGGTCTTCCAACAGGTCATTTTCCTTGCATTTAGCAATTTTCTGGGGATTCTATTCTCATGCATGCCGACCATGTGCCCTGCTCACTCTAATCTCTGCAGTTTAGTGTATTGTGCTAGAGTTAGTGCGCTATATTGTTCGTATGTTTCTTTATTATACCTAATTCGCCAATTGATATTTTCACTTATTGGGCCCAGTATCCTACGTAATATTTTTCTTTCAAACACGTCTAGTGCATCGGCAGATTTTTGTGTCACAACCCATGTTTCACAATAATACCTTAGTATGGGCCTGACTATTGTTTTATAGACCCGTACTTTTGTTTTCCGGCGTAAGTCTCTCCATTTGAATATATGGCCCATCGCAAAATAGGCTTTATTTACCAGCCCTTCTACCTTCTTATGTACCTGTCTTCTATTTATGTCCGGTTCTTTTTCATGGTTTGCGACCAGGTCCATTTCTAAAGCTGGACATTCACGGTCATGCCATCGCATTAAATGGCGTGATATACAGCCAAATTTTGATCGTTAGCGTTGAAGCATGACCGCTTCTTTGGCGTCACGTCAAAACCCGGATTTCCATTCGCTCCGTAATCCATCGCATCATGCCGTTGCTTGAAGCCAAGCCATCATGCTGTCTGCTCGTGAGTGACGAAACACCGCCGCGTCATGTTATCACGCCACCCTCCCGTCAATGTCCAAATCCACAATCCACGTCCATTTTTCGTTCATTCTACGCTGATGTGTTCTTCGGTCGTCTTCGGAATCCAAAATTGTGCGTCTTCACTGAACCACGTCAAGCACGAGATGATAACCAGTTTGGAGTGATCATGAATGTGCTATGATTTTGGCATCAATCCATTTGATTGAAGCCATTTGGCGTGGCTCCAAATAGATTGACCGTGAATGCCCAGCTTAAGTAATACATATAATTTATCAATGATTTTGTGTTCCTAGATATGTATTGGTTAGCTGTTCTTGTGATAGTCATAACCATAGTGGTATTTCCTTATTTTTGATTTTCTTTAAGCTTGGATAATGTCAATAATGCGTGAGATATTGTAGATTATAGTTATTAAGGTACCATTATACCGGGTGTCCACTTATATTTTCCCCCATTTTAACTGTCTACACCTTCTAAACGGTTTAAGATAGAAATATGCGGTTTTCGCTGAAATGTTTTATTTTAGTAAAAGTTTTGTCTGAATGTATTGAATTTTTTATATCGCTTTCAAATACGTAATAAAAAATGGCGGATTTGTGAAAAAAACTTTGTTGACTTTTTTTTAATGGAACACCCAGTATATTTTTTTGTAAATTGAAAGAAAGGTCATTTGCCTATCCAGTGATATAAAGTTTTTCAAAATCGGTTGTCAAATCACTGAGTAATTAATTTTTAAAATGAGGGGTGCAACGTGGATATCACATACCTAAATAACATAAAAAATGACATTACTCGTATGTTATGTGATTTCCACATTGCATCTCTCATTTTAAAAATTAATTGCTCAGTCATTTGGCAACCGATTTTTAAAAAAATTTATATCACTGGATAGGTAAATGACGGTTTTTTCAAGACAAAAAAAATATACTGGGTGTTTTAATAAAAAAAGTCAACAACGCTTTTTTTTCAAAAATCCGCCATTTTTTATTTAAAAGCGATATAAAAATGGTCATTTACCTGAAAACTTGAAAAAACGGTCATTTATCTATCCCTCGATATAAATTTTTTTTAAAATCGGTTGTCAAATGACTGAGCAATTAATTTTTAAAATGAGAGATGCTCTGTGGAAATCACATAACTTGCTTAGTTATGTTATTGAGAAATGTGATATCCACGTTGCACCTCTCATTTTAAAAATTAATTACTCAGTGATTTGACAACCGATTTTGAAAAACTTTATATCGCTAGATAGGTGAATGACCTTTCTTTCAATTTACAAAAGAATATACTGGGTGTTCCATTAAAAAAATCAAGTATATTAAAATGGGAAATAAGCCACAATTTTACCTAAAAATGATTTTATTAACGTTTCGACGCCCGTTAAGTCGGGTGTCGTTGTCAAAATACAAAATAATACTAAATAAACAAAATGTTGTTGCTTAGTAAAAAATTCTTCTAATAATTTATTTAATCTGACTCATTTATATCGGCAATTCAGACACGTATTATACATTTTAAAGTAGACGACTTTAAAATGATATTGCCAATATTGATGAGTTGCGTTCCTGGGACGACTTTACTAAAAGATAGTTCATTCGATTACATGAAATCAATCCCAACTCAAGAATATCCGCCACAAAAAATCATAGCATGTGATCTGTCTTTAAAAAGACAACTAAATGCAACGGTGGCACTGAAATTCTCGCGTTAGAGATTCCATAGTAAATCACGAGGGAAAACCAGGAAAAACCTCGTGATACTATCTCGACATCGTAAGTATTTGGGTTTACATTTACTTTACTCTCAAAACTAATACCAAATTCTGACTTGATATTTTAAATTTTAAATAATGAACATAGAGTTCAGTGAAGAGATTCAAGTATAGTCCTAAAAGAAGCAGATAGTAAAAAGAGAAAAATCAAAGAAGCGGCTCTAATTATGCTAAATGAAACCAATTGTGTCGCAAATTCCTCGGTAGAATGCAGTAGGATGTGGTTACCCATATTAAAGGAGGAAGTCAATAGAAAGAAAATACCACAATTAGTAAATCAGTAACATATCGAGTTAGTACATATTTAGTATTTCAGTATTATTTAAAATTTAAAATATCAAGTCAGAATTTGGTATTAGTTTTGAGAGTAAACTAAATGTAAACCCAAATACTTACGATGTCGAGATAGTATCACGAGGTTTTTCCTGGTTTTCCCTGGTGATTTACTATGGAATCTCTAACGCGAGAATTTCAGTGCCACCGTTGCATTTAGTTGTCTTTTTAAAGACAGATCACATGCTATGATTTTTTGTGGCGGATATTCTTGAGTTGGGATTGATTTCATGTAATCGAATGAACTATCTTTTAGTAAAGTCGTCCCAGGAACGCAACTCATCAATATTGGCAATATCATTTTAAAGTCGTCTACTTTAAAATGTATAATACGTGTCTGAATTGCCGATATAAATGAGTCAGATTAAATAAATTATTAGAAGAATTTTTTACTAAGCAACAACATTTTGTTTATTTAGTATTATTTTGTATTTTGACAACGACACCCGACTTAACGGGCGTCGAAACGTTAATAAAATCATTTTTAGGTAAAATTGTGGCTTATTTCCCATTTGAAAATACTTGATTATAAAAATGCCACAAGAAAATAGCTTCAGAACACCATTAAAAAAAGTCATCAAAGTTCTCTTCAAAAATCCACCATTCTTTTATTTCGTATTTGAAAACGTTATAAAAAATTCCATCCATTCAGACAAAACTTTTGCTAAAATAAAACATTTCAGTGCAAACCGCATATTTCTATCTTGAGCCGTTTAGAAGTTATAGGCAGTTAAAATGGGGGAAAATATAAGTGGACACCCGGTATAAGGATAATAACGCTTAAGGTCAATAGTGTATATACCAAGGGCATTTGGACCGAGGAATATACATACGTTGACCAAAAGCATACCACTTTGGAGATGTGCTAGTAAAAGCAACACTGAAGTTACGTCCATTCCAAAACATGGTACTGAGGAACATCGTTGATGCACTCTGATATTGTCGAATCGGTAATCTTCAAATGGACACTGTTAACCAATCCATTTTGCCATTTGCAAACATCAAATTGTTAGTGGTCACAAATAGCGGCTACTTCAACATGTGAACGTCGAGGCCATCCAGCTCTTGGACAACACGGATATAGTAAGAAAGTTCAAAAGAACAAAGTGAGTTAGTGAATTAAGTGATAGCGCAAATCAGAGTAATGTGCGAGAAATAAGCTAAATATCATTTTTAGTGTAGTTTGAGTATCAGAGCCTAAGTGAAACTAGTGAGTAGAACCTTCGATTTAGGAACCACTTTAATTCGACTAGGTTAGAACAAAGTTATTATTTAATCTAGTTTTTGATCAGGTTGTAATAATGTAAAAAAAATTCCTCTATACTGTCATTGTCATCAAATAGAAAACAATTAGATTAATATTTATAATCAGCGGTAATTGTTTTCTAATTATCAACTTTAGCATTAATAGTTTTATCTCCGTCGTTACAAAACGTTGAGATAATTCCTAACACTTTGTATAAATATACATTTAATTTAAATATGTTTACATAATAGTTAGGTAAATTATAAAAAGAATTTGCATGCTAACTGGAAATTTTAACGGACAGCTGAGGTTTCTACGAATTCCCATCATAGAATTATTTGTTTGTGACTTTTAGTATTTTAAAGTAACATGTCCATTAATGATGCTCTACTCTAATTTTTGCAAGTTCTCTCTATACATATAGCGCTCCACACATGTTCCTCTTTTTCCCATGAATCGTAATGGTTTGACGTTAAAGAGAGCTACCTGATGTTTTTTTTGCAAGTAAAAGTAGGTACATGCATTCTTTACGCAAAAAGTTGACTTGCTCTATCTTGTTTTGAGCATTCGATGATCGTAGACGAATAAAAAGTATGGCAATCACCTACACCCACACTTGAACTCAAACAATGAAAAACTCGAAATATAGATCAACAGATTTATTTAATTATTCATTAAAACTACTCATTAAATAAATTGATTTCTGGTCGCATATTAGACTTAAAAAATCCAATCAACTTCTAAACTACAGAGGAAAAACTCAAGACTTGGTTATGAAGACCTGCTGAATGATTCATTAGAACTATGTACTCACTGTCGAAAACGTTATACAAGTAAAAGCACATGGAATGTTTATGCAAAAAATTATCTTACATAATCTTGTTTTGAAGATCGTAGATTAGAAACCATGCATATTAACGACTATATCGACTCCTGAACCTAAAATTTAAAAACTTAGCGAACAGACTTACTGAATGATTATACATATTGTAACAAATCGGCCCCTTCTACGCTATCTATGTAAGGAATACGTCGGTCGGTAAGGAACTAGTGGGGATATATGCATTTCCGGGAACCGATACTTGTGTGGGGTTAATGCGTTAATATGTGTCCTTGGAGTGGTGTGTTTTATCTTTAATGTTTTTGCAGATGTTGAGAAAGACCCTAAGAACCTATTTTCAGTTTCTGTTTTAGTTTAGTTAGCATCGAGATTTTGTAACGTATAGACGAAAATACACCATTTGTTCGATTATCGTGATTTTCTTATAATCAACCCTGAAACCTGAGATAATTACCTTAATTGACCTTTATACTGGCGCACAACGTCGTGGCGTTTATTTGAAAATTACGGGATAAATCGAGTTTTTTAGAAAAGTGCGCTTCAGCAATAATAATTGTTAAATTATTCAGTGTGGACCCTTTTCGCAACGGTGTTCAAAGGAAGATCGCTAACTCAAAAGTTAAAAACAATTAAATGCTTCGCTAGTTACTTTTTTCATATTCGGACCATAATTCGTTTCGGTAAAAAAACTAGTGGACCTATTGTGTGGTAACAAGTAACGAAATCGGTAATTATAGTATTGGGCATCCGCTTTGGTATATAATAATTAGTCGACATATTGTTCAAAGTGCTTTAGTTATTCGGACGCTTTTGTCTATTTTTATTATTTATTAGACAATTGACTGCTTCGGTTACGTGTAAAAACCTTCTGTTTTTGTCAAACTCGAAAGCGATTAGTGTTAGTTGTTCCAAGGTGGTGTACAGAAGGGTGCTGGAAGTATTCTTTTACAAGCGTGGACACAGCTATTTACTGGCAATTACTTTCCAATTTTTGCATGACCAATCATTTGTACAATTTGAAGATTTGAGTACGAGTAAAATTACTTCTGAGTCGGACTCTGTTTCAAATAGATCTGTGGCAATAAACATTAGAGACATGACTCAAAACGTGGTGTTGACGAACGAACAATTTCAAGAACTGTTATCGAGATTGGCGGTACAAAGCGCTCCTGCTTTCTGTATTAAGGCGTCAAGGATACTATTGAGACATGAGAGGAACTTGTTAGTTTACTAAGAGTTACGTTCGGTCCAAAAAAAACCTGCATATCGTGTGTACCGCGAGTTATTCGTGAAGGAGCAAGACGAAAAAACGACAGTGGACGTCTTTGTTTGCCGTTGTAGGGCTGTTCTTGCGCAACTAGATCCAGGCAGCCTTACAGAAGAGATCCAGTTAGATATGGTGTATGGATTATTAAACAAGGGGATTCGAGAAAAGATTTCAAGAGATTCCGTTTCCACTTTTACGGCGCTGCTTACAGCGGCACGAAAAGTCGAAGATGTATTTGAGAGACCTTGTTCTAACGATAACAAAACGCCCCACAATCGACAATCCACCGATCTACCTACGATTTCGAAAGAAATTGCGAGTTCTTCGCGTACGGACTGTGCTACCGTCGGAGCAATTACTTCGAATTCGCCGCGCAATAGCCTAAACACCCCGTTAAAGTGTTACGGTTGTGGTAATCTGGGATTTATTAGGGCTAACTGCGCAGAGTGTAGGCATACGGAAGCATCCGCGATAGATTTCTCCTCCGTAGACCTAGCTCTAGATTATGAAAGAGGTCGACCCAACGAAAGAAGATGGAAGAATTCCTTCAAAATGGGGCGAGAGCCTGCCAGCTATGCCGCTACGGGAAATAGCGCACCAAATTCACTACCACTTTACCGCGTGTCACCTGCCAAGAGAGAAGTGCTTTGGACCGAGTTGGATAGACCCTTGGGGGAAGACATCGTCGAAGAATACGGAAGTGTTTTGGCCGCGCCGGCTGTATTAGTGCCGAAAAAGGATGGCGGTACAAGACTTTGCGTGGACTCATCATCCAGCCTCAAAAGTCCACTGCTGAACATAGGCCTCCTCCCCTCATTTCCAACCCCATCTATCCTGCGCCGCTCTCATCCAGTTTTTATTTACCTTTTTTAAGTCGTCAGTCCATCTTGTAGGCGGTCGACCGACGCTTCTCTTGTCTTCTCTTGGCCTCCATTCCAATAACCTCTTCGTCCATCGCCCATCTGTCATTCTGGCTATGTGTCCTGCCCATCTCCACTTTAACCTGGCTATCCTCTCGATGAAGTTAGTCACCTTTGCGTGGACTATCACTGTTTAAACACCGTAACTAGTGGCTCGGATCCTTTATATGACTTGCGATTGGAGTATCAACAAGTGAACTTCGTGGAAGTTGATCCGGGAAAAACCGCAGTGATATCGGAACGGTTACCTCCGATAATCGTGAAAGAAGCTCCAACGCCTGTAGTGCCAAGGCGAAGACGAGGACGCCCCAGGAAGAAAACTACATTTTCTGCTGGCCCCTCCTCTAACGAGATCGATGCCAGGGGGGAGACTGTAACAAATCGACCTCTTCTACGCTGTCTATGTAAGGAATGCGTCGGTCGGTAAGGAGCCAGTGGGTCATATGCCTTCCGGGAACCGATACTTGTGTGGGGCTAATGCCTTAATATGTCTCCTTGGAGTGGTGTGTTTTATCTTTAATGTTTTTGCAGATGTTGAGAAAGACGCAAAGATTTTTCAGTTTTTGTTTTAGTTTAGTTAGCATCGAGATTTTGTAACGTATAGACGAAAATACACCATTTGTTCGATTATTGTGATTTTCTTATAATCAACCCTAAAACCTGAGATAATTACCTTAATTGACCTTTATAATATGTATTATTATTACTATTAGTTGATTTTTATGTGTTTGACACCACTTCTACCTAAGTAACAAATGTTCATGGTTGTAGTTTTCACTATTTAGTTCAGAGAGTAAAGGTATTCCGATGACCTTGACCCGAAATTTTGAAAGAATTAGGTAATTATTTTAATAAAATACGTTTAAAGCTAAGAACTCGTTCACATGACAGGCGCTTAACGCACGTTTTGATAACACGCCTTTACAACTACATATAGGTTTGGATCCCGCGTACCAAAAAAAAGTTGATTAACAGTAAGCTGAAAACTTGTTAATAGCTTAAGGGTGTTTAGTCGGACAAACTTTGATATATGGGAACACTGGAACAGGGGAAGTTTAATTGTGGAACAGGTTAAAAATTTGGAACGTCATACTACGAAAATGTCAGATGTATTTTGTCGGACAGAACTTCCAATTGACTTGTTACCCTTTCATTAATCTCTCATGCAAGAATCAGACTGCTATTTATCACCAACAGGGCATTTTAATAAGTCCGACACGTAGAACATGTCAAATAACAGGAATGACGTTGGTAATAAACAGCAGTCTAATTTTTGCATGAGAGGTTAATGATCGGTCAACAAAGCAATTGGATGTTGTGTCCCACAAAATACATGGGACTTTTAGTAATATACGTTCCAAACTATTTCTAATATTAAAATTAAAATCAACGTTACGTTTATTTCAACACATACTAAAACTCAAATCTCCGTAATTACATTGTATCCTGACCCTGGTTAGTACAATAAAAATTGTCCTTTTCTGGATGTCGAAGTAGGTATTTCTACATCTAGGCTATTAATTATGTTCAAAATAGGAGAGCTAAAAGGAACTACAACGTTAACGGGATTTTATTATCTCATATGGTCAATGGACCTCTAAATTTGAAAAAACCGTGGAGTGCTACCATTTAGGTGGGTGCGTTTTTGAGAAAGGGGTGAATTAGTCCCCAGGCACAGGGTGAATTAGGGTGAGTTCTATGCACTTTTGGTACAAACAAGTCTACAGTAAAATAATTCCAGGTTATATTTACTATCAAAATATCACATTTTAAAGTCGAAAATATTTTCTTTTACAAAAATATACTCAAAAGAACAGCAAGAAAAAAACACGAAAGAAAGCAATTTTGTTTTTTGCCCCATAACTTTTTTCCACAGGGATATAGGTCTAGGCATTGCTTCAGCGAAAAATAACATTTATCCTTCCTCTTTGAAATGACTTTTAGTAAAAGTCTCTAGAATTTGCAGTTACTGAAATATGATTTTTCAAAGTTCGGCGCTCACAACATTTTTGAGCCATTTTTCCCATTATTTCGCAAACATTGTTCCGTAACTTTTTTCTACGCATTTCTAGGTATAAAGTACATTTAGTAGAAAGAGAAGTCAATTACCTTTAAAATGGTCTATTGTATAAGGTTGTATGACTATTTTTAAGCAAGTTATGGTTTTTCAAGGTTTTATACTTTTAATGATTTTTTATATTGTTTATGATTATTTTTTAAATTTCTCATTATGACTATTTTTCTTGTACATTTAGGTATACACATTGTGAAACAAAAAAAGCATATTTTCTTTACTTTAAAATGGGGTATTGCAAAAAAATTTAAGGACTATTTGAGACAATATATCCGTAGAATATCCAAGATTATCCGTAATTTGAGACAAATTTTAAAATATTTTATTTTTTCAATCAGAAAAGTATGATTGCATATTGTAACGTAATTTTTAATTCCAAATAACTTTTCCTAATAACACTTTTCGATATTGTGAAATATAAAGGTACTTTACTCCTGAGCCAAATTCATATTTTTTAACATACCTCGTACTCTATTGATAAAATTTTATACCTGATGATTGAATCTTAGGTATTAGACTATGCAGAGCATTTTATAAAGAATAACTTTTCTTCATAAAGTTGATAATAAAAAAGTTTCCATATGGTTCCAACTTAGTGGGAGGACCTATTGCATGTGTATATGTCACATTTTGAAAAAGCATATCTCGTTTAAAAATAGTCCTAGAATTTTTTACAATACACCATTTTAAAATAAATAAAATAAGCTTTCTTTTGTATTTAGCAATGTATATATCTAAATATACAATAAAAAAAGTTATAATGAGAAATTTAAAAATAATCGTAAAATATATCAAAAATCATTAAAAGTATAAAAGTTTGAAAAACCATATCTTGCTTAAAAATAGCCATACCGCCTTCTTCAATAGACCATTTTAAGGGTAATTGACTTTTCTTCCTATTAAATGTAACATTGCATATACCAAAAGCTACGTAGAAAAAAGTTACAGAACAATCTTTGCAAAATAACAAGGAAAATTGCCCAAAATTGCTGTGAGTGGCGAAATTTGAAAAATCATATTTCGAAAACTGTAAATCCTAATGACCTCTACCAAACACCATTTTAAAGACAAAATTTGTAAGTTTTTTTTCTGTGAAGCAATGTCTATACCTATATCCCCGTGGACAAAAGTTATGGGACAAAAAACAAAATTTCTTTCTTTTGGGTTCCTTTGTGCTTTTTCTTTTGAATATATTTTTGTAAAAAAAGGTATCTTTGACTTTAAAAAGTTATATTTAGATAGGAAATTTAACCAGGAATAATTCTTATGTAGACGTGTTTGTACCAAAAGTGCATAGAACTCACCCTAATGTAACCTGTGCCCAGGGACTAATTCACCCATTGCTCAAAAACGCACCCCTTTAAATGGTAGCACTCCGCGGTTTTTTCATATATAGAGATTCATTGACCATATGAAATAGTAAAACCCCGTTAACGTTGTAGTTCCTTTCTATAGTACATAATCAATAGCCTAATCCTTATAAATCATTGACAGACTTAACGTGGTTCAATGCAGACCTAATTGCTGGAAGCAATCCATTGGCGCCCACTTTAAGCCAAACTATTTTATTTTATTTGCTATCTAGTTAGATCACTTAACCTAACTAGTGTTTGGCATTGTGGATATTTTGCAAGGACAAGGAGTATAGTATATTGTACAACAAGAGAGAAAAAAGACATATTTCTCACGAGCACAGAAGTTTGTTGGCACGAGCCGAGGTACGAGGCGAGTGCCGCAAATCAAGCGAGGGAGAAATATGTCGTTTTCTCACGTGTTGTACACTGTACTTTTTCTATGGATGCGTTTTTGTCAATATTCAAAAGTTCAATATTCAAAATTAAATAATTTAGGTGCTATTATGTAGATTATATGCCAAAATTGAAATAAAATACATATTATATACATATGTAGGTATTTAACATTCTTAATATTTATATACTTTTATTTATTTAAAATTATAGTTACCAGTTATATTTGAACAGTTTCCTCGTAAGTTTTGATTTGACACATTTTATTTGACAAATATATTTGTGTTTGTATTGTGCATGTTACCATGGAAACCGCGATTCTACGTATGGAACCCGTGAGAAAAAATATTTCTAACTGCTATGGCCGACTTTTCTCACACCCTGAGAAATTGTTCGTTTTGAATGTATGTAAGTAGTGAGAGAAGTTGCACATTGTATAGCATCCATTTAACAGCCAAAATTTCACACCTTTTTCAATTTTATTAAGTGGGATTACTTGCTTTTAGGTTCACTGATGATGGACTGATAAGTCCGAAAACGTTTTGAATATAATTCTTTTGGATTTTTTAAATATTTTAATTATTCATTAAAATATTTTATACCAACTACACCAGGTAGTTTTTACTTCACGTAAAGTTATTTAAAAATTAAATGTTATTACAAACACTTAAATTATTGCTAATGAATGTTTATTTTTATATTATGCTTTCATTTATTAAGCGTTTAATTGACGAAAATTTAAATGGTGAAAAATTCTACACCAATACATCACTTTAGTTCACATTTAGTTCTCAAAGTTGCCTAAGGATCTTTCGAATCGAATGAAACAAGATTCCTTGAAATTCAACGAACTGCAAAAATAAATTTGGTAGTTTTTGGGCTTTTCACTGCTTCATTATCTCGTCTACTAGCCAGGTGCAGCTATTCGATTTTGTCCACATATCCTACCCTTACTTAGTTTAGCAGGTCGATGAAGTTATTTGATGTGAAACGGGGAACCATAAGAAGCTGTTGAATTCCGTGTAAGGATCTTGTCTGTACCCAACAATAACCCAGACCTTTTGCTCAAACACAAGCTTCTACCTCTACAGCACATATCATATATCCAGGTGGCTATAAAACAGAAATGATAAAATAAATGGTTTATTTGACGTTTGTTTTCTAGATTGCTAGTCTTTTTAGATATTGACTGATTTATTACAAACGGTATGAACATGAAAAACATTATCGACAAATAGTAAATACGTATTTTAAACCACCGATTACACATCCGAAAGTATGTAACTTGAATTCAATTCCATTTCAAACAATCTTTTAAAGTTTGTCGGCACACACCATATTCGTATATATGTACCTAAATACTACGCAGCCATGTATCTCATTATAATGAAATAATCATGGACATTCTGGGAATTAAATAGACAATTATAGTGCAGTCAATGTAGTTTTTACTTACGCGAAAATCTAAAAAGATAGAAGTTTTTATAATTTCATTCATCAACTAGCCTATATTTGTCCACTGCTGAACGTAGGCCTCCCGTAAAAATTTCCACCTATTTCTATCTTGAGCTTCTTGCATCCAATTTGTGGTGATGCGCTTGATATCATCCGTCCATCTAGTCGGTGGTCGTCCTCTGCTTCGATATGCCTCCTGCCTTGGTCGCCATTCCAGAATCTTTTTGATCCATCTGTCATCCGTCAGTCTGGCAACATGTCCTGCCCAAGCCCATTTAGCCATGGCTATTCTTTCAACTGCCTCCGTGACTCCTGTTCTTCTTCTTATTTCTAGGTTTGGTACTTTATCTCTGATGGTAATACCTAACATTGATCTTTCCATAGCGCGTTGTGTAACTCATATTTTATTTATTGTTCTTTTTGTCAGAGTTAGTGTTTCTGCACCATATGTAAGAACCGGCAAAACACACTGGTCAAAAACCTTTCTTTTTAAACAAACTGGAATATTAGACTTGAAAATGTTATTTAATCTACCGAAGGCAGCCCATGTGAGACCTATCCTTCTTTGTATTTCAGTTGTCTGGTTATCTCGGCCTAAGCCAATCTCATGCCCTAGATATTTGTAAGCTATTACTTGGTCGATGCTATGACTCTCAATCTGAATTTTATCGCTGACTACAAGGTTGGTCATAAATTTTGTCTTTGAGGTGTTAATTTTAAGACCAATTGTTTTTGACACTTTATAGAGCGTGTGCAGCATTTTTGTAGCTTTATCAACTCTATCAGATATTAAAACGATGTCATCGGCAAATCTTAGGTGGTTCAGACCCTCCCCGTTTATATTGATTCCCATATTATCCTCTCCTTCCATTTGCTTGAACATATATTCAAGAACAGCTGTAAACAATTTCGGGGAGATAGTATCACCCTGTCTAATTCCACGTTCTATTCTAAATTTCTTGGTATCTTCATGAAGTCGAACACAAGCTGTACCAGTTTCGTAGATACTTTTAATCAAGGCGATATATCGGTAGTCAATGCGGCAGTCCGCCAATGCTCGAAGCATTTTATGATGATCTATAGTATCGAACGCCTTTTCATAATCCACGAATATAAGAAAGATAGGCTTGTTAAACTCTGTGCACTTTTCTATTAGCGTTTTTATAACTTGTAGATGATCGTTTGTTCCGTATCTGGAGCGGAACGCAGCCTGTTCACAAGGTTGGTAACTATCCAGTTTGTTCACAAGCCGTTTTGTTATTATCTTCATGAATAGTTTGTATGTATGGGAGAGCAAACTAATAGGTCTGTAGTTCTTCAGATCTGAAATGTCACCTTTTTTATGCATTATGGTTATTATTGCATTATGCCACTGAGAGGGGGTTACGCCTCTTGTCAAACAAACATTGAACATCTTTTTCAACACATTTATTAACGTTTCTCCTCCTTCTTTGATGTGTTCAATGACTATCCCATCTTCTCCAGGTGATTTATTGTTTTCATCTCCGAGAGAGCTGATTTTATTTCCTCTGTTGTGATATCTGGGATGTCTTCTGAGCCTACATTTTGAACTTTTGGTATTTGACTTTGATCAGGATCTGGAAGTTCTTCTCGCTTATACAATTCTGAGTAAAAATCTTGAGCAATTTTTAAAATATCTTCCTTATTTGTTGTTATTTCTCCTTTTTATTTACAAGTTTACAAATATTTTTCGATCCTTCAGTCATTTGTCGGCGCAGTACCTTTAAACTCTTATTTTTATCAATGGCTTGAGTTATGTGTTCAGTGTTGTAATTTCTGATATCTTTTCGAATGGATTTTGTGATATCTTTGTTTAACTGTCTAAGTGCTGCAAAATTATCTGTGTATTTGTTTTTCAATTCTCTTCTTTTGTTTATAAGGTCTTTAGTAGCTTGAGTAAGTTTATCTATCTTGTTTTTACTTTTTTCCTTATATTTGCTATGAGCGTTTCGAATCGCACTGTTTATTCGCATGTTTGTCACCTCTATATCTAATGCATTTTCATTTAGATGTTCTACTTCTTTCAGTTCTGAAGTTATGAGATTCTGATAAGCTACACTATCTTCTATCGATTCCCATCTATTAGAATGCCTCTCTGTTATCATTGCTGTCCTCTCTTGTCTAATGTTGATCAATATTTTTGCTCTAACCAACCGATGGTCACTCCCAACAGTGATTTTATTGATTACTGTAACATCTTGGATAATATTTTTTCTGTTTGTGATGATGAAATCAATTTCGTTTTTTGTTATGCCATCTGGACTAGCCCACGTCCACTTACGTTGTTGGTTCTTTTTGAAAAATGTGTTCATCACGTATAGCCGATGATGCAACAAAAAATTTAGTAGCATACCTCCTCTATCATTTCGCTCACCATATCCAAATGAGCCCATAGCCACTTCTGCGTTATCTTCTTTATATCCAAGTTTAGCGTTAAAATCGCCCATTAAGAAATGTATAATAAAGAGAATATCAAAAAGTTCTAATCTTAAAGTGAGTGCTTAATTTTTTATTAACCAAATTAACTAAAAAATAGTTGTCTTTTAAAATACCTACGAAAATATGAATTTTAGAAAAAAATAATCTGACCATTGAAAAGTTCAAAACTTTTTACACAGAAAATCATATAGAGCGTGCCCAGAAACTCTACCGACAAACGAAGACAGGAGATTCCTGAGATAATGAGAATATGCTGAGACTAAAAAAAAGATACCAAATGAGAGAAACAAATTAAAATAAATAATCTGCTATGCAGACAATGCAATACTAATCACTCTAATAAGTGAAGATGACTTACAACGTATGCTGAACCAATTTAATATAACCGCAGAAAATTTAACACAGTAATTTCCCGAAAAAAAGACAAAATGCTGGTTTATAACAGCAGATCCAATAATATGTAAATTGGAGCTGGAGGGTCAGATAATAGAACAAGTGATGGAGTTTAAATATCTAGGCATCACACTATCTAGCTACGGAAAGCTCGAAACAGAAGTGTAAAATCAAGTGAATAGAGTCGCAATTTATAGCGATTCGTATTCATTTCGATATTAGTTCCAACTGGGGATATTAACGTTATCATTTTGACACGGCTCAGAATTTGGGTGGGTCCTTCTGTTTATTGGATTTATTGGCTATGCAACCACCTCAACGTTTGTTGATAGTCTGAGCAATTTATCGAAAAAATTTCATTTTTGGGACAAGTTATTTACCAGCTATTTTATTGCTAAAATCTAATCTTAAGATTGCATAATATTAGTAATATGGGGTATGACAAATCCGCAGAAAGTATGTTATTTTATTTATAAACAAATTAGCACTCCTAAATCTTCTTTTTTTCAATTAGTGTTTTGTAACTCCTTTTTGTAACTGATTTTTCCTTTAAACCAAAAACACTCAAATAAAAATTCACCGTAATTTAGTTCTGCACAAAGTTATTTTTTTCCGATTTTCTTCAACAAAAATTTTCCTGGGAAAATCCGAATTTCCCAAAAATATCTGCAAAATTCAATTAAAATTTTAGGGAAGTAATTATTTATCAATAATTAAATAAATTTGTGACATGAAAGATTTTTTATAGTAGATTATCTATCAGGAGGCCGTCGTCAATCTAACCAATAGTTTAGCAATAATTAAAATGTTAATTAAAAAATTTCGGTCGAAATAATAACCAGAAAGATTATGATACACCAGAATAACTATGATTTTCGTATAAAAAGCACTATACCTATTCAACATATGTACTTTACAGAATTGAAATTAGAATATCTGAATGTTATAAAGAAACAATTTTTTGGCTTATAAATAAATAGAACCCCTCAGAAAATATTAAATTAAATTAAATTAAGTTCACGCTGTTAAAAAGGGCACGGCTTCTGTGCCCTTTTCAAAGAAAAAAATGAATTGCGAGGTGTAGTTCCAGGTATAACCGGTCAAATTTGACCGGCATTTGAGACAGAGTTATAAACAACAGGATTTCAATCTTTGAACCATTACCTTTTATTCCGATCCTCTTTGTACATACAAATTTTCATATCTTCAAGACACTCATAACAAAAAATATTTATATGTCACCAAGTTATTTAATTATTACTTCCCTAAAATTTTAGTTGAAAATTAAAAATTTTGTTTGGAAAACCCGAATTTTCCGAGGAAAATTTCCGCCGAAAGAAATCGGAAAAAAATATCTATGTGCAGAATTAAATTACGGTGAATTTTTATGTTAGTGTTTTTAGTTTAACGTTAAAATCTTCCGCGTTACAGACCAATAATTGAAAAAAAGATTTCGCAGCTCTAATTTGCTTATAAACCAAATAGCACACTTTCTGCGGACTTTGCATAGCTATATTACTAATATATGAATCTTAAGATTTGATTCCAGCGTGTCCAGCAATAAAATAGCTGGTACATAATTTTCCTTGTTTTATACTGATTTTCCCAGATTATTACCTTACATCTTTCATTGAGTTGATAATTCACGTTGTAGACATTCTCAATTATTATATTTCTAATTTAATACTATTCTATCTAATTCCTCCAAAACCAGCAAATTTCTATAAAACCCAAACATATTATTACCTTTTGCTTTAGTTTTCCTTGCAAGAAACAAACAAAACACATCTCCTAAACTAAACCTAACCTCGCTTTCAGCCATTCGTTCATGTCCGTGTCACAATAATTTCGACTCGAAATTATATCAACCACTATTTTGGAGTCACAATTAATTTCGAGTCGCTATTTAATAGCATAATTTCGTTAGTTCAACTAAAATCCACAAGGCTCGCACAGTCGCAGTTCAACGTCGCTATATTGATTGCGACTTGTTTTGAGTCGAAATTATCATTAGTTGAGTACGTATCATGAGTTGAGGTGGTACACCAAACGCAGAGTCAGCTAAAATCAGCACCACTATTACAGTTAATTAGATCACCAACTGGATAGGTATATCAGTTGGTTTACTATAAAGAGGCCGAAATCATTAGACCGAAAGCAGTAGACCGAAAAGCACATTACCGAAACCTCACTAGACCGAAAAGCAGGAGACCGAAAAGCATTAGGTAGGTACATAATACAGGGTGCTCAAACAGGATTGTAATCTGAGCAAGGGTAACATCAACCTCTCTTCACCCTTTATCCAAGCTTAGGACTGGCAGCACAAAGTACTGGCAGCGAGTTAAGAGGTTGTTTTTCTTTGTTTTTGGTTTATTTTTTGTTTTTATTTGTTTTCGGTTTATTTTTTATTTATTGTGTACAATACTAAAAATTAAATACTAAAAATAGTTTAGAGGTTGTTTTTGTCTTTGTTTTTTGTTGATTATTCTGTTTTTATTTGTTTTTGGTTTATTTTTTATTTATTATGTACAATACTAAAAATTAAATATGTAATAAAAATAGTTTAGAGATTTTTTGTTTTATTTTTTGTTTATTTTTTTTGTGATAAAATTATATGCAATCCCCGTTAAGTAATTGGAAATGTTACCATGAACATCAAAGTTACCGACGAGGCGTTTTAATCTGTCAGCAGATTTTTACCTTCACTAATTTGTTTAATGGATGAAAATTATTTCATATCAGAATGTACAGAGTAATAATTTACACAGTGTATATATAAAATAATACAAAAAGGATACAATAAACAAAAAGACAGATATGCAAAATCTTAGCATAATTTACTGCAATATTTTTTAATTTAAGTACCATTTCGGTCTAATGCTGTTCGGTCTAGTGAGGTTTCGGTAAAGTGTTTTTCGGTCCAATGAGTTCGGTCTACTGCTTTCGGTCTAATGCTTTCGGTCTAATTGTCGTGCACCATATCGGTTAGGTGGTACCAAAAATAATAAAAGGTATTTGGGGTACATGACTCAAAATGATCGAGAACCGCTGGAATAGAGCAAACAGAGCCTCAGGTTGCCTGAATGACACTATGGAAAATTAAAAATGAAAGAAATGAAAAACAGTATTTCCAAAACAGTCATCAGACCAATAATAACATAAGCGTCAGTAACACGATCTGACACAGACGGGACAAAAACATTGCTCGAAACAGAGGAGATGCAAACCCTTCGAAAAATCGATGGTAAGACAGAGCTAAAAGTACAGATATACGACAGAGATGCAAGGTGAAGAACATTAATAAGTGGGTTAGAAACAGCAGAGTAGAATGGAATGACCACGTAAGCTGAATGACAACAAATAAAATAGTAAGGACGGCGAGGGACGGTTTCCCAATAGGAAGACGATCAGTGGGAAAACCGCGAGAACGATGGAATGACAACTTACTGGAGGCACATTAAAAAACAGATAGGGTCATGTCTATCCAACAAGAAGAAGAAGAAGAAGAAGAAGAAGAAGAAGACGAAGAAGAAGAAGAATAAATAAGGTTTTTTAAAAATATTAGCTTGTTTGATTTTTTCCGAAACAATCCACGTTTTCGAACTACATTGACTCCCCTATAACAGATTTATATTAATTAATGAAAATATTACTAATATATTAACATTTCGCCCGATAATTAACCAAAGATTGCTCTTATTAAAGTTCAGCACATCTTATCTCCGTGATACAGTTGTTTATTATTTATTGAAATAATATTTTTAGTCAGTTTCGGTTGGTGAGGCAGTAAGTTTCCAGTTTATCAAGTATTGCTTGTGTTTAATCGTGTCTTGTTTAATCGGACTATTCTTCGACTTAATATTTTAGTTTGTGTCTTGCTATTTTGCTTAACACTGGAATTCAACAAAAATGGGAATACGATATAGGTAAATCAATTCTTATTATTTCTAAAATTATATAAATAGTGAACCATCGAAAGCATTTATTAGAACGGCCTGCGACGATGTCCGATGCCCAATTGCCACCGCGTCCTATCCTTACAATCTTCTCTCAATCCTCGTTCGCTCATTGATCTTCTAACTCCTTCCATCTACGATTTCTTTGATCTTCCTCGTTTCCTATGTTCCGGAGGTATCAATTTTGCTACTTTCTTTGGTCCCCTTAATTCTGGCATTCTTTGAACATGCCCGTACCATGTATGCTGTATTCTCTCTATGTAGTCAGTTACAGTTTCTTTTAGATCCATTTCTTGCTTTATTGTGTTGTTTCTAACCCTAACAAGATTTGTTTTTCTAGCTGCTCTTCTTAATGTATCCGTTCCTGTGACTTCTATTTTCTTTATTAGATATTCTTTAAGACGCCATGTTTCAGATCCATACAGAGCAGTGAGTTTTTTATCATTGTATCATATATTGTTTTCCTTTTTCAGTACTTCATATTATTTCATTCAGATATTTAATTAATTTTCTAGCTTTATTTATTCTACAGTTTATCTCCGCGTCATCCGTTCCTTCTTAATTAAAATTTATTTCTAGCTTCAGTCTTCACATCGTTTTATTGTTTTATTGTTTTCCATTTGTATGTTAGTAGTTTCCTCTCCTACGCAAACGTACAACGTCTTTTCCATGATCATTATCATACCCCATTTAAACCATTTAAAGAAAGGTAAAAAGAAATTCTAAGCTGTTAAAATCTTTTCCTCTTCCTTTCCTTCTTTATTAATATATACATATTATATTCTGTGTCTTTTTAATAGACCTTTAGTATATTTTTGTTCCAGAACTCCTACTGTTTTGACCACTCTGTTGGTAAACGTTCGGTTCCATCTGTATCTTATGTCTAAGCTTCTGGCTCAGTTATTTTCTATTAATTCTTCTCAGAATTTTCATGTCTGTACATCCAGAATTCTGTCGATTCTTGCTTTGTTGGGCTCGGCTTCCGAACTTCCATTTGTGTGGCGAACAACCAATATTTTCGTGGCTGCCCAAGTGATAACCAAGTAACTATATCACCTATTCTATGTTTCTTTTTCTTCTTCAACCTATGTTGGTCCACTGCTGGACATAGGCCTCTTCCATTTGCTTCCATCGATTTCTACTCTTGTAAATTTTCATTTGCTGCTTGCCCAGCTACTCCTCGCCTTTTCTCTCTTGGTTTTCAGTTTGTTAATCTTTGTAATTTCCATTTTTCGGGAATACCTCGGGCAACACGCCGGACCCATTGCCACTTGAACCTTGCTATATGTTATACGACATCAGTAATCTTTGTTCTTTTACGAATGTCGATATTTCAAATCCTGTTTCTCAAACTAATCCCTAGCAAGGCGCTCTACATCACTGTTTGGGTTTTACTGAGCTGATGTAAAATTTTCTTTGTATAGGCCATGGCCTCCAGTATTTAATTATGTCGTTACAGGCAAGATACATTTATCATAAACTTTACGTTTTAGACACATTGGTATATCTTAATTCTTCAAAATAAAGCTTAATTTGCCGAAAGCTAACCAAGACAATTATATGCGTTTTCATTTCGGCTATTTGGTTTTCTTTACCTATATTAATGGTATGTTCAAGATATTATACAGTGGTCTACATTTTCAAAAGTGACGTTGTCAATAACAAGATTAATTTGTAAATTACTCATTATTTTTGTTTTGTGAAGGCTCATTTTGAGACATATTTTATTTGACTGCTGGTTTAATTCCTTTAACATTTGCTCCAGTTCCTTGATACCCATATGTACTAAATAATACAATGTCACCCACAAACCTCAAATAACTCAAACGTATCCTATTCTATTATCTAACTACAATATTTGAATCATAACCATACACTTTGCCTGTTCTATTTGGCTATTTGGTTTTCTTTACCTATATTAATGGTATGTTCAAGATATTATACAGTGGTCTACATTTTCAAAAGTGACGTTGTCAATAACAAGATTAATTTGTAAATTACTCATTATTTTTGTTTTGTGAAGGCTCATTTTGAGACATATTTTATTTGACTGCTGGTTTAATTCCTTTAACATTTGCTCCAGTTCCTTGATACCCATATGTACTAAATAATACAATGTCACCCACAAACCTCAAATGACTCAAACGTATCCTATTCTATTATCTAACTACAATATTTGAATCATAACCATACACTTTGCCTGTTCTAATTAAAATTTATTATTTAAGCTGTTTCCTTCCCGCTAGTACGAGTATACATTCTTTGTTTACGTTTTTTTTTAAATTCATCGTGATCACGTTAAACAGTAGTGGGCATCTGCTTTTTGCGTTGTTTTAATAAATGTTTTTGATTATGTAAATATGTATATTGAAATATTTTTTATGTCCAATAAGTGGATGACTAATTATTATACTATCGAAGCCCTGAAGTTTAAGGACTATAAAACATAGGTTAGGTTAGGCATAGGTAAGCTGGTCTGATGCATGCCAGAGCCTTTACCTTCTAATTATTGTCTGTTTATAGTCGAGGCATTGAAGCACTAAAAAAGGCCTTACTGTCGATTTTTGGCGCAGTAAGGCGGATTTTAATGCAGTTTGGTGCGTTGGATTCGTGGGAATGTCAGGAAATTTTGTGAACTAATGTAATGAATAAGAAATCTCAAATTACATTTGTGCATAAGAAAAATGCATTTCAAAAATGCATTTCGGTAAATAGTGGGAAAAATTGACTCAATTTTCTTACTCGGGGGTTTTTGGGGTCGCTGAAAATGAATATGAGGTCGGCGAGAGTGTGCAAACTACCTGGTGCCTGCAGCAGGTGTAATAAACGTCTTCCTCTGGACCATTATGGTAATTTGTTAAATAATTGGCCCAAACTTGTTACTCGGGGGGTCTTTGGGGTCACTGAAAATAAATATCGCAACGACTAAATTCTAATTTCGTATCATTTAAAGCAGTTTGAATTAAGGCGCAAGTGGATGATGTGGTTTTGCCTTAAGAGAAAATTACTAGATACAGAATGTAACTTATTGGCTATTGCCTAAAATAAAAAGATTGTTATTGGAAAAATTCTTTCATTTGTTGATGCATTTACCCAGCATTTAAAAAGGGTATATTTACAAAAACAAATTTGGCTGCATGGAGAGGACAGTAACATGAACCCAACCGATTGGGAATGGGAATTACAAAATAATGTATTAATTCCAGTTAGAAAGACTCAACCACCTGGTCCTCCAAACATTTTAAATTTAATATTCTGTAGTTGTAAGTCAGACTGCGGCAACTCATGCGGGTACAGGAAGCATGGGTTAGTTTGTAATTTAACCTGCAAAAATTGTGCAGGCTCTGATTGCACAAATATTGCATTGTACTCGAGAGGGGAAGGCAATAATGAAGAAGAAGATGATAATGATGAAGAAAATGAATTTTCAAGATAAATTACGATAAATTTTGTATAATGAACTTTTTTAACCATAAATATATTATAATAATAAAAATGTATGTTTATTTATAATAAAAATACCACCCCTTTCGATCACTATAGTTACATCGAAGAAAATAGATTACCCCAAAAACCCCCGAGTAATGAGTTTAACCTAAATATATGATAAATTACCATAATACTTCAGAGGAAGACGTTTGTTACACCCGCTGCAGGCACCAGGTGCTTTGCACGCTCTCGCCGACCTCATATTCAATTTCAGCGACCCCAAAAACCCCCGAGTTTCAAGTTTGGTCCAATTATTTAACAAAGTACCATAATACTTTAGAGGAAGACGTTTATTACACCGACTGCAGGCACCAGGGTAGTTCGCACACTCTCGCCGACCTCATATTCGTTTTCAGCGACCCCAAAAACCCCCGAGTAAGAAAATTGAGTCAATTGTTCCCACTATTTACCAAAATGCATTTTTGAAATGCATTTTTCTTATGCACAAATGCAATATGAGATTTCTTATTCATTACATTAGTTCACTGCAAAAAAATCGACACTTCAATCCTTCAATGCCTCGACTATTATACATATATTATATATATATAATATATAATATATAATATATATATTATATATGTATAGTTTGAGTCAGTAAATAATCTTTCAGATATAAATTTGGTTGTTCAGTTGCTAATGAAGCATTTTCATTCAGTTTATTTCTTACCACTTTTGTTAGTATGTTTTGTTTACCACTGTCTTTTTAGTATTATGTTTAGGAAGTACGAAACAAGTCCTTTTTAGACCAAGATATACAGTGCTCTTCAGATAAAACTATCCACCTTAAATAACTATTGAAAAACTGATTTTTATAAAAAACGCAAAAACACGTCTAATAATATCTGAACGGGGAGACATTATGCCATATTTAAGATTGCCGAGAAAGGCACATTTTCCCCCCGCATCATGCCTTAAATTTTTTTAATTACTACCCCCTTTTTATTTTATATTTGAATTCTCCTTTTTGTACTGATTTCAAAAATGTACAACCCTTGAATGATGCTTAAAGTGATTACTTTATGAGAAAAATAAATACAAAAGCAACCAAACTGGATTGAAAAAAGTATTTTTTTTTACAATTTTATTACATAGAATCGCGTATCGCGCATCACGAATAGCGATCACACATGCATAGTGTGTAGCCGGCTTGAATATGATGTGGTTTGCACATTGCACATTGCACTTCTCTGAATTGAAAACTCTCATTAAATTATTAAATATCTTCTATTCCCATTTGTATGGTCATTGAGATTATAATTTTCAATACAAATTAACATTATTTTATCTGCAGATGACTAAAGCAAGAAACCCATTATGAACGGCCAGCACGGCACAGCCCGGCACGGCACAGCACAGGCCGGCCCGTCCAAAAACCAATTTGTAACGGCCAGCGCGGCACGGCACCGGAAAAATGATCATTTGCCATAATTGATAAAGTATTTTTATTAATAAAATATATACAGAGAGGGGCTAAATTATCGAATAAATTCATTTTCTCTAAAATGGACGGGTTTGGAAGAAAATACCAAAGCAGGTCGATTTTTACTTTTAAATTACAATTTTTTGGCATATACAGTGGAACCTCGATTATCCGTCACCTCTGTTAACCGTCAGGGTCCATTAAGTTATATTGTATACACAAGTAAAAATTGAGTCATCAATTCATTTTGTTTGAGCATTGCGATAAGCCAAACGAAATTCATTGAAATTTACACGTGCAGTTATGCCATCACCGCATTTTTTTATGTAAATAATTTTTGTTCTTATTCAGGGCTCTGGATTAAATTTCAATTTAAATAGGTAATGATAAATGATACCATACTTTTAGAGTTCTATTTTTAGAATCGCAAGCCGAAAATAAAAATGTACATCACACAAATTATTAGTTAATATCTGTGTGTCACCATAACAGTATGATTTTTATTTTTTTAATGTTCTGTTAACCGTCTTCTCGATTATCCGTCATACCCTTGGTCCGGTTCCCTGACGGATAATCGAGGTTCCACTGTATTTCATACTAGAGACGTCATTCATCTGAGCTTAATGATGTAATCGATGATTTTTTTAAATGGGAATAGGGGTTGTGTGGCATCTCATTTGAAAGGGTGTTCGTTCCTCTATTCAGTAATATAAACAATAATATCATTATTTATACAGGGTGGCCAAAACAATAATTTTTAAATTACATTAATTGACGCAAAAAGAAGAATGTATGTAATTTATTTAACTCAAAATACATTGTACTGCTGTCAGTAAATAGAAAAAAATGTTTATTTCACAAATAAACATTTCGTTTCACTTAAATTAAATCACAAACAGCCTCCCACCTACCTCTTGACAGTTTGAACATTTAGTTTAAGCGAAAAGCAATGTTTTTTTGCCAAATAAACATTTTTTTTTCTATTTTCTGACATCATTAGAAAGTATTTTGAGTTAAATAAATTGCATACATTCTTCTTTTTTCGTCAATTAATTTAATTAAAAAAGTAATTTTTGGCCACACGACCCATATTCCCATTTAAAATAATCATAGATTACGTCATCACGCTCAGATGGATAACGTCACTAGTATGAAATATATGCCAAAAAATTGTAATTTAAAAATAAAAATCGACGTGTTTCGGGATTTTTCTCCAAAGCCGTTCATTTTCGAGAAAATGAATTTATTCCATAATTTAGCCCATCTCTATATAGGAGAAAAATGTTATGTATTGTTTTAATTTTATTTTAGAAACGCATCATGTCATCTATGATATATTTTAAAAACTATCGTAAAATAAAAGTTTTTAAAAGACATAAACTACACAATTTTAATGAATATGCATCATGTTAAAAAAACAAATTCATGGTTAAAAGATAATGTACGTACCTGTCCATTGATCAAAATGTTCGGATATTTTTGTACCCATGCATTGTCCTTTTTCTTGCTATCGTGATAACCTGGGTCCGATGCATCATACAAAAATGGGTATTCTCTGACAGTCTCAATTAAAATTTCGTCCATATTATTTCAAAAGAAACAACGCGCTTTCAATTAAAAAATCAACAATATAATATTTTATAACAATTATGACACACTGGCGCCGAGCGACTAGCCGTTGAGGCCGTTCGACTCCAACGGATTTTATTCTACTCGGAGAATTTCGGCCGTTCCGTTTGCGTGCTGGCCTGTGCCGGGCCGGGCTGGCTGCTCATAATGGGTTACGTTGCATTTAAAACTATACAAATGAATTTGGACTGTCCTGTGCCGTGCCGGGCTGTGCCGTGCTGGCTGTTCATAATGGGTTTCTTGCTTTAAAGTGTAGATGAATATCCGTTTTTCATTAAGTACATGGCATGTCATTTGGATTCCATATCTTTCATTTTCTACCGCTATCTCTCATATATTTATTTTGAGCCGTAATTTTAATCAGTCAGTATTCCGATTCCGAGACTTTACATTGGTTCTAGGAACATTTATTTTATTAGATAGGCTGCTAACATAAACCTTTCACATTTTATCTTAGTCCAGAAAGCCACTGCGCATCCGCTAGGGAAAATATTCTAATTCGTATTTTTTGCCCAATCTTACTCAAAAAGGACTCCTTTTAACAAATTTGCATGTTGCCAGGACCAAAAGGTGGTCAAAAATTTTTTAAACGTTTTTTTTTTTTGTTTTTTTCCTAAAATTATTTTTTTTGCATGGAAAAAAGTTTTTTTAGGTTTTTTGGATCATTCCAAACAGAAAAGGTCTTTAGTGACTTTTCTCTAAAAATGATAGTTTTTGACATATAAGCGAATAAAAATTGAAAAATTGCGAAATCGGCCATTTTTAGTCCTCAAAAACTATGTGAAAAACTGAAAATTTGAATGTTGCCAAGGTAGGTAGATATTCTTTAAACATCGATTGATGAAATCCCTAAGAGTTTTTTGCAATACAATATTCAAAACTTCTTTGTTTTTTAATTGCTAATCAAGCTGGAATGATCCAAAAAACCTAAAAAAACATTTTTCCATGCAAAAAAAATAATTTTAGGAAAAAAACAAAAAAAAAACGTTTAAAAAATTTTTGACCACCTTTTGGTCCTGGCAACATGCAAATTTGTTAAAAGGAGTTCTTTTTGAGTAAGATTGTGCAAAAAATCTGAATTAGAATATTTTTCCTAACGGACGCGCAGTGGCTTTCTGGACTATCCAGCATCAGTTATAGTGGTAGGGGAGTCCAAGCGGGGATTTTTGCAGTTACTCGAGCGCGTCAGATTATCATATGGGGAGAAACCTGGTACCCTGCATGTGCATATGTACCTCTACCATATATTGGCTCTTAACACAGGGGAGTTCGTTAAGGGGGGCTCGGAAAGAAAAATATATCCTTAAAAAAACTCGAAAATGTCAGATTAAGATAAGGTAAGTTAAGTACATGCAAAAGAGTGTATATTTTAAAAATCTGACTATTTGAGCAGGGCGTAAGGAAATGAGTGAGTTCCAAAGTTTCACAAGAAAAAAGTGAATATTTCGCGAAATGAATGACAGATCGAAAAACTAAAAAATATGTGCTCAATATTTTTTAAAAATCTATCCAATGATACCAAACACGACTTCCCACGGAGAGGGGTGGGGGGTAAATTTAATATTTTAAATACTAATCCCGCGATATTTCCCGCGAAATGAACATCAGATCGAAAAACTGTAAAATACACTTATTTAATATTTTTTAAAAATCTATCGAATGGCACTAAACACGACCCCCCACGGAGGTGAGGTGGGGGGTTACTTTAAAACCTTAAATAGGAGCCCCCATTTTTTATTGCAGATTTGGATTCCTCTCGAAAAAATAAGTAAGATTTATTCGATACATTTTTTCGAATTATGCATAAATGGCGTTATAATCGGAAAAAACGATTGTTGGAAATGGAAAATTAAATTAAAAAATGGCAAGCGCCCACTAAAATAGAAAATGTTACTTAACTTTTTTTGGTTTTAAGACCTACTCTTCACAACCCAATAGGTCTCCAAAGCGCTCGAGTAACTGCATATTTAGCATACTTTGCTCCCCTACCATAGTAGACACTCGGCTGCTGGTGTCACTCATAGTGACAATTTACCCGTGTACTACATTCACATTCAGAGTAAGCAATTAAGTAAGGTGAAACTTATAAATAGCTCCAGTTATAGATAACTTGAGGCAGTCCCGGATTAGGATTCTTGAGGCCCATAGGCAATCCAAGATAAGAGGCCACTTAAGAAACTTTTATCTTTTCCCTCCAAAACCCTCTGATAACCCCTACATCTCCGAGAGGCATATCTTTAACCGCTTAACATGCTTACCCGAGTTAACTCGGTTTTAAACTACGTTTCTGTTTTCGCTTAACCGAGTCAACTCGTGTATAAAATATTTGAACCATATATAAGGCGCCTACGCGTTTTAACTCCTCTAGCGTTAAATAACGGTATTCCCACTTGCATGGGCGCCCATAATTATGGGCAGGGGGCCGTGCCCCCCCCCCTAGCTCTTTGGGTGCTGTAAACTATATATCAAAATTATACGAAATGTAATCTGCAACATCTTCACGTCTGCCCCCCTAAAAATTTTTAGCCCGTGCCCACTCGTTTCTAATTTTAAACTTTCTACAATCGACTGCCGACTGGGGTGGGATCACGATGAGTAGAATTCTATTTTGCTGACGTCACGTTCTGCCCTGACTGTGACGTACCTCTGTGTGTAACCCCTTGTTTTAGAGTGTATCACACTGTTAGCAATATTTAACATTATTATACTTGAATAATTGCGATTTTCTTCTCTTACAGTAAAAAGTATTTTGTATGCAAAAAGTTACGACCGAGTTAACTCGGGTGAGCGCATGAGGGTATTTGTTATTTTATATTTTTCTAATAAAATATGCGTTTTTTTACTTTAGATTATATCTAGTGACAATGGTCTTGTTCGTAGTTTATTTTACTGTAATAAAATAAATAGGTAATTTTTTGACGTATTTTTGCAAATAAATGTGTGCATTAAGCGGTTAATATATTAATATTAGTGGACATTTTGTAGATTTAAACTTAAAACTTTTGTTTCATTTCGTAAAACGTGTTGCTTAAAGAAATAAAAAAAAAGAAATAGTCAAGAAACTATTTTATATAATTTTGATTAAATTTTGCAATAAAAAATTATTTTTTTTTTGTCATGGTTATCCATAAACGAACGATTCATTTTAAAGTATAATAATTTTTCTAATAATGAAAAAAAAGAAGGTTTTAGAAAAAGCATAGTATTCTACTCACATGTAATGGCTATTACTCACTCTAATGAATAACGTGATCAATAGTAATACCACTAGTGATTCAATTTTCGCGATAAGTCTGTCGATTTACTTCTAAACGAAACTGAGTTGCTTGAAAACACCACGAGTCCGTAGGACGAGTGGTGTTTTCTTTAAGCAACTCAGTTGAGTTTAGAAATAAAAGACAGAGTTATAAGATAAATTAAATCACGAGTGGTATTTTATTAGACTATTTCACGAACAAAGTGATAGGTCAAAAATTCAGTAGAATGAGAGGAAGGAATTTAATAATAATACATTTGATCTAGGTAACCCAAATCTACCCATTTTTTGAATAATTCACAATTAGTCATAATCATGAAATATTTATTATAACTATAAATAATTTGTTATAATTATTTTTTACCTATAAAAATAAATAGTTGAAGGCCCAGTCTTTTAGAATGAATGCTAGTCTTTCGTTGTTATTTTCTGCATCTAATTTGTAGTTGCGATCCACACAGAACATCATAAATTGTCTCCATATATAAGATTTAGATTTTCTTGTGTTACTCGGTATATTTTCTTCAATGTTTTGGTTTATAACTTCGTTTGAAGTACCACCGAAACGACTCATTTAGACGTATACAGCTACAATAATTTTTTGGCAAACGTCAAACTTTGCTTTGCGATCGGTATCCATGGTTACGTCTTTGAAAACACGAAGCTGATAGACCAATCAGAATTGAAAGACAGTTGGTGTTTTCGCGATAACACAAGCTGTCTTTGGTTTGTGATTGGTCAGATTATGTGAAAATTTTAAGATGAGTGAAATAGTCACGCATATGAATAACGCAAACTTCATCATCGTGAGTAATACCCATCATTACATTCTCGTTGAATAATATACTATTACTTATTACGTAACTATGTAATTATAAATAATTTTGGACTAAACATAGTTTGAGTTTTCAAAGCCTTAATTATTATAAAGAAACTTTTCTGACTTTCATAGAAACAAAACTACTTAAAATATTATCTTCTAATTCCAAATTTTCGAGCACATCATTAGTCCAGAAAGCCACTGCGCATCCGCTAGGAAAAATATTACTCAAAAAGGACTCCTTTTAACAAATTTGCATGTTGCCAGGACCAAAAGGTGGTCAAAAATTTTTTAAACGTTTTTTTTTTTTGTTTTTTTCCTAAAATTATTTTTTTTGCATGGAAAAAAGTTTTTTTAGGTTTTTTGGATCATTCCAAACAGAAAAGGTCTTTAGTGACTTTTCTCTAAAAATGATAGTTTTTGACATATAAGCGAATAAAAATTGAAAAATTGCGAAATCGGCCATTTTTAGTCCTCAAAAACTATGTGAAAAACTGAAAATTTGAATGTTGCCAAGGTAGGTAGATATTCTTTAAACATCGATTGATGAAATCCCTAAGAGTTTTTTGCAATACAATATTCAAAACTTCTTTGTTTTTTAATTGCTAATCAAGCTGGAATGATCCAAAAAACCTAAAAAAACATTTTTCCATGCAAAAAAAATAATTTTAGGAAAAAAACAAAAAAAAAACGTTTAAAAAATTTTTGACCACCTTTTGGTCCTGGCAACATGCAAATTTGTTAAAAGGAGTTCTTTTTGAGTAAGATTGTGCAAAAAATCTGAATTAGAATATTTTTCCTAACGGACGCGCAGTGGCTTTCTGGACTATCCAGCATCAGTTATAGTGGTAGGGGAGTCCAAGCGGGGATTTTTGCAGTTACTCGAGCGCGTCAGATTATCATATGGGGAGAAACCTGGTACCCTGCATGTGCATATGTACCTCTACCATATATTGGCTCTTAACACAGGGGAGTTCGTTAAGGGGGGCTCGGAAAGAAAAATATATCCTTAAAAAAACTCGAAAATGTCAGATTAAGATAAGGTAAGTTAAGTACATGCAAAAGAGTGTATATTTTAAAAATCTGACTATTTGAGCAGGGCGTAAGGAAATGAGTGAGTTCCAAAGTTTCACAAGAAAAAAGTGAATATTTCGCGAAATGAATGACAGATCGAAAAACTAAAAAATATGTGCTCAATATTTTTTAAAAATCTATCCAATGATACCAAACACGACTTCCCACGGAGAGGGGTGGGGGGTAAATTTAATATTTTAAATACTAATCCCGCGATATTTCCCGCGAAATGAACATCAGATCGAAAAACTGTAAAATACACTTATTTAATATTTTTTAAAAATCTATCGAATGGCACTAAACACGACCCCCCACGGAGGTGAGGTGGGGGGTTACTTTAAAACCTTAAATAGGAGCCCCCATTTTTTATTGCAGATTTGGATTCCTCTCGAAAAAATAAGTAAGATTTATTCGATACATTTTTTCGAATTATGCATAAATGGCGTTATAATCGGAAAAAACGATTGTTGGAAATGGAAAATTAAATTAAAAAATGGCAAGCGCCCACTAAAATAGAAAATGTTACTTAACTTTTTTTGGTTTTAAGACCTACTCTTCACAACCCAATAGGTCTCCAAAGCGCTCGAGTAACTGCATATTTAGCATACTTTGCTCCCCTACCATAGTAGACACTCGGCTGCTGGTGTCACTCATAGTGACAATTTACCCGTGTACTACATTCACATTCAGAGTAAGCAATTAAGTAAGGTGAAACTTATAAATAGCTCCAGTTATAGATAACTTGAGGCAGTCCCGGATTAGGATTCTTGAGGCCCATAGGCAATCCAAGATAAGAGGCCACTTAAGAAACTTTTATCTTTTCCCTCCAAAACCCTCTGATAACCCCTACATCTCCGAGAGGCATATCTTTAACCGCTTAACATGCTTACCCGAGTTAACTCGGTTTTAAACTACGTTTCTGTTTTCGCTTAACCGAGTCAACTCGTGTATAAAATATTTGAACCATATATAAGGCGCCTACGCGTTTTAACTCCTCTAGCGTTAAATAACGGTATTCCCACTTGCATGGGCGCCCATAATTATGGGCAGGGGGCCGTGCCCCCCCCCCTAGCTCTTTGGGTGCTGTAAACTATATATCAAAATTATACGAAATGTAATCTGCAACATCTTCACGTCTGCCCCCCTAAAAATTTTTAGCCCGTGCCCACTCGTTTCTAATTTTAAACTTTCTACAATCGACTGCCGACTGGGGTGGGATCACGATGAGTAGAATTCTATTTTGCTGACGTCACGTTCTGCCCTGACTGTGACGTACCTCTGTGTGTAACCCCTTGTTTTAGAGTGTATCACACTGTTAGCAATATTTAACATTATTATACTTGAATAATTGCGATTTTCTTCTCTTACAGTAAAAAGTATTTTGTATGCAAAAAGTTACGACCGAGTTAACTCGGGTGAGCGCATGAGGGTATTTGTTATTTTATATTTTTCTAATAAAATATGCGTTTTTTTACTTTAGATTATATCTAGTGACAATGGTCTTGTTCGTAGTTTATTTTACTGTAATAAAATAAATAGGTAATTTTTTGACGTATTTTTGCAAATAAATGTGTGCATTAAGCGGTTAATATATTAATATTAGTGGACATTTTGTAGATTTAAACTTAAAACTTTTGTTTCATTTCGTAAAACGTGTTGCTTAAAGAAATAAAAAAAAAGAAATAGTCAAGAAACTATTTTATATAATTTTGATTAAATTTTGCAATAAAAAATTATTTTTTTTTTGTCATGGTTATCCATAAACGAACGATTCATTTTAAAGTATAATAATTTTTCTAATAATGAAAAAAAAGAAGGTTTTAGAAAAAGCATAGTATTCTACTCACATGTAATGGCTATTACTCACTCTAATGAATAACGTGATCAATAGTAATACCACTAGTGATTCAATTTTCGCGATAAGTCTGTCGATTTACTTCTAAACGAAACTGAGTTGCTTGAAAACACCACGAGTCCGTAGGACGAGTGGTGTTTTCTTTAAGCAACTCAGTTGAGTTTAGAAATAAAAGACAGAGTTATAAGATAAATTAAATCACGAGTGGTATTTTATTAGACTATTTCACGAACAAAGTGATAGGTCAAAAATTCAGTAGAATGAGAGGAAGGAATTTAATAATAATACATTTGATCTAGGTAACCCAAATCTACCCATTTTTTGAATAATTCACAATTAGTCATAATCATGAAATATTTATTATAACTATAAATAATTTGTTATAATTATTTTTTACCTATAAAAATAAATAGTTGAAGGCCCAGTCTTTTAGAATGAATGCTAGTCTTTCGTTGTTATTTTCTGCATCTAATTTGTAGTTGCGATCCACACAGAACATCATAAATTGTCTCCATATATAAGATTTAGATTTTCTTGTGTTACTCGGTATATTTTCTTCAATGTTTTGGTTTATAACTTCGTTTGAAGTACCACCGAAACGACTCATTTAGACGTATACAGCTACAATAATTTTTTGGCAAACGTCAAACTTTGCTTTGCGATCGGTATCCATGGTTACGTCTTTGAAAACACGAAGCTGATAGACCAATCAGAATTGAAAGACAGTTGGTGTTTTCGCGATAACACAAGCTGTCTTTGGTTTGTGATTGGTCAGATTATGTGAAAATTTTAAGATGAGTGAAATAGTCACGCATATGAATAACGCAAACTTCATCATCGTGAGTAATACCCATCATTACATTCTCGTTGAATAATATACTATTACTTATTACGTAACTATGTAATTATAAATAATTTTGGACTAAACATAGTTTGAGTTTTCAAAGCCTTAATTATTATAAAGAAACTTTTCTGACTTTCATAGAAACAAAACTACTTAAAATATTATCTTCTAATTCCAAATTTTCGAGCACATCATTAGTCCAGAAAGCCACTGCGCATCCGCTAGGAAAAATATTCTAATTCGGATTTTTTTCACAATCTTACTCAAAAAGGACTCCTTTTAACAAATTTGCATGTTGCCAGGGCCAAAAGGTGGTCAAAAATTTTTTAAACGTTTTTTTTTTGTTTTTTTCCTAAAATTATTTTTTTGCATGGAGCAAAGTCTTTTTTAGGTTTTTTGGATCATTCCAAACAGAAAAGGTCTTTAGTGACTTTTCTCTAAAAATGATAGCTTTTAACATATAAGCGATTAAAAATTGAAAAATTGCGAAATCGGCCATTTTTAACCCTCAAAAACTATGTGGAAAAATTAAAATTTTAATGTTGCCAAAGTAAGTAGATATTCTTTAAACATCGATTCATGAAATCCCGAAGAGATTTTTGCAATACAATATTCAAAACTCCTTTGTTTTTTAATTGATAATCAAGCGTGCGAGACACTATTTTCCACCGACAGTATGGTGCAAATAAAAGGAATAAATTCGTTATTTCATAAACCGGCGACTTTAAGGAAAAATCCCGAAACAGGTCGATTTGTATTTTTAAGTTACGATATTATGGCATATATGATATACTAGTGACGTCATCCATCTGGCCGTGATGACGTAATCGATGATTTTTTTAAATGAGAATAGGGGTCGTGTGCTAGCTCATTTGAAAGGTTCTTCAATTCTCTATTTAGTAATATAAACATTTATATAATTATTTATACAGGGTGTCCTTCTAATTCTTTTTTATCAAATAATTTAATTTAATAAAAATTTTTGGACACCCTGTATAAATAATTATGTAAATGTTTACACTACTGAATAGAGAATTGAAGAACCTTTCAAATGAGCTACCACACGACCCCTATTCTGATTTAAAAAAGAATCGATTACGTCATCACGCCCAGACAGATGACGTCACTAGTATACCATACATGCCACAATACCATAACTTAAAAATAAAAATCGACCTGTTTCGGGTTTTTTCTTAAAGTAGCCGGTTTACGAAATAACGAATTTATTCCTTTCATTTGCACCATACTGTATACACATGCAACGGTGGAAAATAGTGTCGCGCACGCGTGATTAGAAATTAAAAACAAAGAAGTTTTGAATATTATATTGCAAAAAACTCTTCGGGATTTCATCAATCGATGTTTAAAGAATATCAACCTACCTTGGCAATATTCAAATTTTCAGTTTTTCACATAGTTTTTGAGCGTTAAAAATGGCCGATTACTAAAGACCTTTTCTGTTTTGAATGATCCAAAAAACCTAAAAAAACTTTGTTCCATGCAAAAAAAATAATTTTAGGAAAAAAACAAAAAAAAACGTTTAAAAAATTTTTGACCACCTTTTGGTCCTGGCAACATGCAAATTTGTTAAAAGGAGTCCTTTTTGAGTAAGATTGTGCAAAAAATCCAAATTAGAATATTTTTCCTAGCGGATGCGCAGTGGCTTTCTGGACTACATTCTCAATAGCCATAATTGAGGAAAATGCTAGTCTATTTTTTGCCATTGTCTAACGGTGACAGTTTTTAATAACTTTCATTTTTGAAAATGACCGTTCACCTGTTGCATTTGTAATAATTAGCGTAAGATGAATCTTACAAACTACTGACAAATTTCGAAACTTCGATTCGAATTTGTTCTCCCTTAAAAATAACCTAAAGAGACTATGAAGCAGGAATAAATTGTTTTCGCTGCAAATCCTGAAGATGGACTATGAAATATTTGAATTGCAGTAGTTCATCTTAAATTTCAGGTTCAATATCATAAGTATAGTTTTCATGCAGTTTTGAAGCACACTCCTTTGAGTATCACTCAGTTTTGGAAAACACACAAAATAACAAATACTGAGTTACTGACTCGTACGCTGTCAACTTTACGACTCAGCTCAATTTCGGATAAGCTAATTACATAAATTAGCTTATCCGAAATTGGTATGTACCAACCTGTCGTTTCAACCTTTAACTTTTCTCCACCCTGTAGAAAAACTTCATTGGAATTAGCATCATCAAAATGTAGTTTTCTTGCTCGCGTTTGTTTACTCTCGTCGGTATATTCAGAGTACTGTAGATCGCAGACCTCCTGCTCGTAGTAAGCAAAATTATCTTTTTGGGATTTTAAGAACTCCAAAAGTAATTTTAGGAGCCGAACTGCAGTTTCAAGTACAATATCTTCTCTCTGTAATGATTTACTGACAGCGTTGGTAAGTTCTAAAATTGTTGCCCAAAACTCATTTATTATGAATGTTTCTGTTTTGACATTTCTTTCTACAAACACTTAGCCTCACAAACTGTTTCAGTTTTCTGATTAGGGTCTTCAGCAAGAGTATGAAGAGCAAATTTGAAGACGTTGTAACCTTTAGACAAAGCTCTGGTTGCATCAGCCCTTGCAGTCCATCTAGTGCTGCTTGTTCTTTTAAGGACAAGGTTTAGATCGTGGCGAATAGGATCGCTTCGTTGAGTTTCATTTAAGCGTTGTACACGGACTTAACAAATCCAAAATACGATATTGCTCCAACGGGTCCAACGCAACTTTTAGCAGCACTTACTCCGACTAAAGCGAGTGTGCGGCACAAAAAATATAAATTGCTTTTAAATTAAAAGTTTGTTAATCTTAGATAAATGAGCCTGGAGCCCATTGTATGTGCCTGGCATGTAGCGAAAAGCCTGGGTAATGAATGAGAGGATAGCGAGGGGGCACTGACTTATTTGTTGATCTTGCTCTTGCTCTTACTACTTTTCTAAGAAACCGTGCCGACTGATAGGCAGTACTGTTCTTTCTACCAAACGGCATTAATCAAGCCTATTCTGTAACTCATTTTGATGATAGAAGTCAGTAAAATCGAATAGAAGTGGCTAAGTCGAATAGAAATAGTCCAAATCCTTATTCCATAACTACTTCGGAATCTCTACAATCGTAATAGTGAATAGAAATCATTTCGACAGCATTTACCCTGTCGAGATGAGATTTCGATTATCGGAATTGTGGTTGACGCAAGCGCATTTTGTTTTGTTTTAACATTTATATTTTATATATAAAAATAATTGATTACTTCTTATTTATAATTATTTATAGTATTTCTACCTTTTTTTTAGCTGCTTCATTTTTAGTCTGTGGTTTTATTTGTTTAGATAATTATATATTTAATTTAGACATGTTGTACGAGTATGAATTGGACCTAACCTTATTTATTTGCTATGTGACATGAATATTTGCCGCAGTGTTGCCATACTTTTTTTCTTTTATTTCTTGTACAATTTCAATCAGGTATAATGTACGAGAATAGCATACAATAGGGCTTTTCATCGATTGTCATTTGTTTCGAGCTTCTGTCATGTGTCACATAATATTAATATATCTACGCGATACGTCTTTGGTTTGTATCATTGGTATATAGCAATAACGTATGACGTTGATATATTAAAATTATGTGACACATGACAGAAGCTCGAAACAAATGACTGTGAATGAAAAGCCCTATAGACTTCTTATGCGTTGATTGATAAATATATATATTTGTATATTATACCAGTATACCTATTTGTATATTTATCAGTCAACGCTCATAGTCTGAACAAATTATAGAAAAGATGCCATTTTTGAGAAAAGTTGTTTAGCAGTTATTTCAGCTGGAGTCGAATCTTGAAGATTGCATATTATTAGTAATATCAATTTTAAATAATTTATTAATAATTATGAATTAATAACATCAACTTAAATATCTTTGATTTTTATACTTCTTATATTCACTTTCACTTATCTTTTTATTTATCAGTTTATCTTCTTTTGTATATCAATTTTAATTAACTCTAATTTAAAACCATTTATCCTCTTTTGAGCTTTTTGCATCCAGTATTTACACTAATATTTTATTTACTTTTCAAAACTTGAGGTTAGTATGAAGAAAGTATGAAAACATTGAGGATATGGCAACGGTGTCATATTTCGAGTAACAAACAGGTCACAGAACACTGGTTAATGCGCGGTTGCCGCCTCCTCAGAACCGCGTGAAATAGAAGTCAGAGATTTCGATTACGATATGAGTTACAGAATACCAATCCAAACACAAAAATGACGCGATAGATATCAAACATTCCGATTTTGGGTAATTACGATTCGACTTCGTCATTTCTATTCGATTTGTTAAAAGTTACAGAATAGGGCTGATTAGCGACTTATTCTCACAACATAGGCTTTCTATGTGAACAAAAGTATGCATTGTAATCTAGTTTTGCACGTCCACCATCAATTTTATGATATTTGAATTTTTCAACATAATATGATTTATAATTTTTATTTAAATCTAATTATTATTTTTCCATTTTATGAACTGCGAGGCCCCCTTTGGGGCCGAGGCCCCCAAACAACTGCCTACTTTGCCTATTGGTTAATCCGACACTGCTGAGAGACTTGGTATATAGTTCTTTTAGGAAATAATTACACGTTCTGTCAAATTTGGGGTAAAAAGAAATCTGCATAACATCATACGTTGGGTTGTCTTTTTAGTTTTGCATGTAGCCATAAAAACAAAAATTATGTAGACTTAGAGTACTTTATTGCTTTTCAAAATGTGTGTCACCAAGAGATACACTTTTGCATATTACATATGTTCAAACCGATTGGTAAAGCAGTTATTCCAATCTTCAGTTGACACCTGCAAAATAGCTGTTTTAAAGGCATCGATGGCTTGTTCTAGTGACTAGAATCACTGCCCACGCATTGAATTCTTGAACCTTTTGAACGTGAAGAAGTCGTTGGGAGTTAGGTGGGAGCTATACGGTGGATGATTTAACAATTCGATGCTGTGAAGCTCCAAAAATTTTATTGTTTTTTGGGCCATGTGAGCACTTGCACTGTCGTGAAGTAGGATGATTCGCCGCTGTGTGTTTATTTGTCGGAGTTTCGCGGTAACTTCTGGTAAAAAAAAAATTATATACCAATCAGAAGTAACCGTTCTTTGATCTTCTAAAGCAGTTGTTGCCATATAATCAGGTTTTAGCACAAAAGCTTCGACCATTTTGTTTGACACAGTTCGAGAATGGATCATCTTGATCTTTGGTTTGTTTTTCCTCATTCACTCAACGAAAAAGGTACGTAATATCAATAAAAATGTTAATTCAGACAACAAACGCAATTCTTAAAATTTGTCCAATTCTTGGTTTTATTGGAACAACAAAGTGATGTTAATCAATTCATTATTTTCGTTAGTTGAGCCAATGTATTACGTTTATTGAATGGACGAACATTCATTATGTATACCATAATATCACTTTATTGATATTACGAACTCAGTTCATTGAGTCAACGAATACTATTTATTGAAACAATGAACTTTCATTATGTATACCATAATCTCACTTTATTGATATTACGAACTCTGTTCATTGAGTCAACGAACACTATTTATTGACACAACAACGTCGTTAATTGACCGACGAAGACAATTCGTTGTGCCAATAACAGTGTTATTTCTCCTAACGTATTTCGTTTATTTCTACAATTATTTCCGTTTATTGTTACAATTAATTCCGTTCATTGGCACAATAAATACGGTTATTCTTACAGCAATTCTATTCATTCTTACAATCAGTTTCGTTCATTCCTACTATGAACGTATTTTATATTAATAATTACTGAATGCATTAGCCCAATGTATCATATTAATTAATTAATAATAATTTTTTAAATCCCCTTTTTTGTCCTTAACCTTTAGGACTTTACACTGTTTGATTTCTCATAATTATTATATCGCTTATACAGTTCACTGGAGTAAGTGTTACACTCCCCCCCCCACCCTTATTAACTTATTCATTTTTAGCACATAAGCAAAACGCTCAGACAGGTCGATTTTTAAAATTATCAAAGTATATTATAACATCAATGTTTCGAACTTTACACGATCCCTCTTCAGGTGACAGGCGTAACTTTGATTTTTTTTAATGGGTAAGTACATCATGTGACAGCTCATTTAAAAGTGTTTGAAATGGTGATTTCAAAAATGTATAACACTTTAATCATTTTTGAGAGCGCAGGAGCAAAATTTCGATCGAATTATTTTTAAACGCATTCATTTTTTTGGAATCCTGAGAAAACTAATAAGTATTTTTGAAAAATTTAACCGCAGAATAAAATACTACATTATTACTGAGGGCTGAAAGTCCCTTAGAATAAACAAAAAGTTTCTTTTGAATAGTATATTTGAAATAAAAAAAATCATACTAAATTTTCTCTTTTTCACCCCTGTGACTTATTAAAATAATCATTATAGAAGTTCTCAGGGACGTCAGACCCTCGATAATACTATAATATTTTATTCTGCGTTTAAATTTTCAAAAATACTAATTATTTTTTTCATTCAGGATTCGAAAATTCATTTTCAGTTCATCTTATAAATAACATCACAAGACAATATTAAAAGTAAACACTTACAAACATAAGACACTGACAAGTTTATTTTTAATTAGAATGTTCTCCCGTATTTACCTTATCAGAAAAAACTTACTTTTGTTCAAATATAAAAAATAAGTAATATCTTATCCTTATCTTCCTTCTACTACGGACTACACTTGGAAACAAAATGTAATTATTATTCGGCACTTTCAAGGAAAAGCCGTTACATTTCAAATGGTCAAGCAAAACATTTATTGTCTCAACAACCACGATTATTGTCACAATTAACGCATTGATTGTGGGAATTAAAGGCAGTAGTAGATTAATTAATGCATTCGTTGGCACAACAATCAGTGTACATCTATTCAATAATCATATATCACTCTATATTAACAACATTTGTACATTGTTTTAATGAAATCTGTACGTTGTCACGATAAACCAAGGTAATTGCTTGTCATCTACGAAATCAACAACGTGAGTTGCTGCCACAATTAACAGTATTTATTAAATATACGAAACTAAGTTATTGGCTGAATAAATTGAGTGTTATTGATTAATGTACTCTAGTTATTCTCACAATTATTATTCAATCATTGTGACAATAACCAAGTACATTCGTCAATGTCTAAAAGTTCGTTGAAACAACAAATTAAATTGTTGTGAGAACGAAATACTATTCAATAATCACTGTTAATCAATATTACGAACTAAATTTTTTTGAGTGTTGTGAAACACCCACACAGCAGATTGGCGTTTATGTTCCTATTTGTATGAGTATATCGAAGATTCATCGCCACTAACAATACTCTAAACGTTTTTTGAGCATCCTTTGTTAAACGGCTCCAATGTTTTTCGACACCAATTGCCGCGAACCGCTTTTTGGTCTTCTGTGATCAAATAAGAGGTCCAAGGGAAACCAACTTCATAACACCCAGTTCTTCAGGCAGGATCATTTTGATCGAGGTCTTTGAAATACCCAAAGATATCTCCCGGTATGTTACACGACTGTCATTCTTAATTAGCTGACGAACCACATTAATGTTTTGCTGAGTGACTAGTGTTTTGGGTGGACCTGGCCTTCATTTGTCGCTGAGACCGGAGCGACCACGTTGAAATTCTCAATACCAGCAAGAAATTGTTGACTGGTGTGATACTTCATTCCCAAATACAGAAACCATTTCAGCGAGAATTTAGTGTTGAGTGTTGGGATATAGGAAAATATTCTCAGCTCAGATCCATTTTTTGATTGACCCGCTAATTTCAAAAATTCATTGTATCTATACGACTTGTTGCATCGCAATGAAACTCTGGATTTATGTAAACAAAACATTAATGTTACATTTGAGTTGGAAGGTTTTATTGGTGGAGCCCTCCAAACAGCTATATGTAAAACTAAGGAGACAAACCCCGTAATAGTCTACTGTTCTCAAAATATATTCAAACGCTTTTATACTTCTCCTACGATTTTCTAACACAACACTATCCACTATCCATGAAGATCAGCCTAATTATTTCATTATCAAACGGAAATCTAATACTTAATCATTGTATAATTCTCCGGCATTAATAAATTACAAAGCACATCAAAATCACAGTAAATCACCGTATTTAACAGAGAATAATCTTAATAGCCCTGAATCCCGCGTACCAAAAAAGTTGAGTAATAGCAAGCTAAAACTTTGTTAATGGCTTAACGCGGTGTCTAGTCGGACAAACTTTGATGATGGGAAAGACTGGAACAGGCCAAGTTTTAATTGTGGAACAGGTTAAAGTTTTAGAACGTCAGACTACGAAAACGTCCCATGTATTTTGTCGGACAGAACTTCCAATTGATTTGTTACCCTTTCATTATACTTCCATGCAAAAATCAGACTGCTATTTATCACCAAAATAATTCCCGTCATTTGAAATGTTCCTCGTGTCGGACTTATTAAAGCGTCCAATAAATTTGTCTGACAAAATTTTTTTCAGATATTATATAAAGTCTGCTATTGAATAAACTTAAAAACAACCTGCTAATTTTCACAATCATAAACTTGTCAGTGTTCCCATACATCAAAGTTTGTCCGCCTAGACACCGGTAAGCTATTAATAAATTTTCAACTTGCTATTACTCAACTTTTTTTGGTACTCGGGATCCATTCCTATAAATATTGGAAGTGTATCTACATGTATTAGCTTTGTTTATAAAACTATTTATTTCGATTTTTAAAAACAAGTCTATAAACGATTACAAAATATTCAAGATTAAAAAAAAAATTCATTTGTTTTAATCGAGGTAATTTAATTTTGTTATGAAACTGGAAACATTTGGGAAGAGCTCGAAAAAACATTATTAACACAAAATATACGAGTAGCTCACAAAATACACTAATAACATACTAAATAAGAAATTTAATGTTGCCTAACATTACATTTAAATTAACGTACTTGTATTTTTTTTAGGTGAATAATATGATCGTCCCTGGTATAAATATTACGTATCAGAAGCACAAATCTACATACATTTGACTGTTTAACCGAAACACTGAAGATGTTGGTCCATGCGCAAAAAGAGTCATCACCTCCATCTAATTTGTATAACAATAGCAAGGCGTCTCCTAAAAATGGAAATCTTCGCGGCGTTTTTAAAAAATCTCACACGTGTGGCAGTTTGTTCGCAAAATGCTCTTGCGGTGAGAAATTCGACTGTAAAAGTGATCACAAAAATTTCTCTCATTCCAAACCTATTGGTATCCAGATATCCTCGAAGTTAAGCCTGGACGAAACCTGTTTTCCGCGAGGGAAGAGAGCATCTAATCCAGATTTACATAGGTAAGTCTTTTTATCATTTAATAAATATATAGGTACCTCTCTGCCATTTTTAAAAATTTATACCTTTTATTAGTTTATATAACTTTTATTATTTATTTTTTGCTATTTTTGAAGGTTAGAGACCCAGTAGCCCCATGGCTAGGTTCAGTAATAAAACATACATTTTTTTTCTATAACTGACTTGAAATATCATATGCCACCTCTTGTATGATATTGAAACTCCACATTTTATCCCATGGGGTAACATCTATTTCTATCCCGCTCGCGTAACTCAAAAATTTATATACAGTGCGTCCATAAAGTAACGCATAAATTCATTATTAGCTAAATGAACAACATTATTAGAAATTCCCGGAACAGGTCGATTTTTATTTTTAAATTACGATTTTTTTGGCATATATATCATACTAGTGACGTCATTCATCTGGGCGTGATGACGTAATCGATGATTTTTTTTAAATGATAATAGGGGTCATTGATAACTTATTTAAAAGGGTATTCAATTCTCTATTCAGTAATATAAACATTAACATAATTATTTATACAGGGTGTCCAGGGTAAATTTTTTTAAATTAAATTAATTGAGACAAAAAGAAAAATGTATGTACTACTACTACTATCGGTTTACAGCGTTCTCTGACGCCTTCCGACTCCTAACCGCCATTCTTCTCTGTTTAACCATAGACCTGGAGGGATTTCTCTTTCCTCTAGTTCTTTTTCAATCCCCTTCCTCCAGCTTCTTCTCGGCCTTTCTCTTTTTCTTCTCCCTTGTGGTGTCCATGCCAAAATCTGTTTAGGGATCCTTTCATCTGGCATTGTCTGTACATGGCCGTACCAAACCAGTTGTTTTGTTTTTATGTCATCAATTATTGTATGTGTTACTCCCATCATTTCTCGTATTCTCTCGTTCGGTATCCGATCTCTTCTTGATTTGCCTGCTGCTCTTCTCCAGAAGTCCATTTCTGTTACTAGTAACGTTTTCTGCGCTCTTTGTTTCAATGGCCAAACTTCACTGCCATATGTGATTATACTTTTAAGTATGCTATTGTATATAAGCTGTTTGTTTGCTTTAGATATTGTCTGGTCCCACAGAATGCCGTTCATCATGGATATGGCTTTTCTACCCTGTATGTTTCTGTCTTTTAAAGCAGCATCGAGTGTTCCACCTTGAGTTATCTTCATACACAGGTATTTGTATTCATCGAAGTGTTTAATGTATATAATTTATTTAATTCAAAATACGTTGTCAGAAAACAGGAAAAAATGTTTGTTTCACAAATAAATAATGTTTTTCGCTTAAATTCAATGTTAAAGCTGCCACCCTTATGCCTCTTTGCAGTTTGAACATTGAATTTAAGCGGAAAACAATGTTTATTTGTGAAATAAATATTTTTTTCTTTTTTATGACAACAGTAAAACGTATTTTGAATTAAATAAATTACACACATTCTTCTTTTTGTCTCAATTAATTTAATTAAAAAAAAATTACCCTGGGCACCCTGTATAAATAATTATATTAATGTTTATATTACTGAATAGAGAATTTAATGCCCTTTTAAATGCGCTATCATAAGAGCCCTATTCTCATTTAAAAAAATCATCGATTTTGTCATCACGCCCAGGTGGATGACATCACTAGTATGATATATATGTCAAAAAATCGTAATTTAAAAATAAAAATCGACCTGTTCCGGGAATTTTTAACAATGTTGTTTATTTAGCTAATAATGAATTTATGCGTTACTTTATGGACTCACTGTATTATTATTTTTTCATTAATTAAAGGAAAATTGCAATTATTGAATGCACTTGTACCGTTAAGGAAATGGGTACGTATTTTCGGCTGCAATGGTATTTAAATGGGATTCATTTTTTTCGAATGCTGAGAAAACTAATAAGTATTTTTGAAAAATTTAAACGCAGAATGAAAGATTGCGTTCTTACCGAGGGCCATAAGTCCCTGAGAACTTCTCTAATGTTTATTTTAATAAGTTACAGGGGTGAAAAACTAAGAGAAAATGTAGTGTGATTTTTAATTTCAAATATCTCATTCAAAAGAAACTTTTTATATATTCTAAGGGACTTTCGGCCCTCGATAATAATTTAGTCTTTCATTCTGCGTTTAAATTCTTTGAAATATTTATTAGTTGTTTCAGGATTCGAAAAAAATGGACACCATGTCCGTGGTGATATTTTCCAAATCGAACATTCGCTATCTTTGTCATACAACGCACTGAGTCAAATAGAATATGATGATAAGACAGTAAAAGTTTTAAATATTTGACATGGCATCGGGAATATTTTGAGTTGTTGAATAAATAATATTGATATAAGTGTATTTATGTGATTTAGTGTATTTGATGAATAATTGATTTAGTACGTGAACTTAATAAAAAGTTATTTATTGTTTATTATTTATGGAAGATCCAAGCAGAGAGTACATCAGGATATATTCTGTTATCCAAGTATTTTTTTGTTAAAAATGTTCAATATTGTAAGCGTTCCATAGTAACAATATATTATTAAAAAATCACTTTAACACTTTTGCTCTTTTTCGATTGAATATTAGTTTTTGTTGTACATATAAATTATTACAATCACTGAATACATAGTGAAAAAATTATCACATTTATTAACTGAATTAATAATTTGCAATTATACAAATAACAGGTATCCAAGAACATTAAAAGCCATTAACTTTAAAGTTAATGATGACATTGTCAAGTAGAATGACATTCTAGTAATGTTAACATATCCATACCAGTGTGAATTTTACAACACTTAATTTGCCGTGTAAAGGCAGAAAAAGTAGGGATAGCCGTAAAATATTTGCGAATTATGTACCGATGGCCTTAACAAATTTACAATAATCACTTTGTTTCGTGCTTTCCGGATATAGAAAGTTAATATCCTATTCAATTGAACAAACAAAGAATCACCGGTTTCAGGACATCGCACACATCTTATGGAAAATATAATGTCACTCAAATTTAATAAAATTTATACGAATAGATTCGTTTTAAATTAGCGGTCAAATATTATCATTGCGCCAACTCCTAATTATGATTAATTACGGCGCAAATTGCAATTAAAGTTTATCGAAATCAAATTTTTTAGTCAGTAAAAGTGTCAGTTACAATCACTATTGCTCTGGGTGCTATTCAAAAGAGCTTAAACCCCGCTGGGCCTAAGCGGATTAGTAAAACTAATCCGCTGATTTATGGAGTACCGACAATTTGGGTATTATAAAATATTTTTTCTCTCTCTAACTTATGTACGTATCCATTTGATTTCAGATTTATTTATATCAATTTCTGCTCTTATTATTGAAAATATGGAGTTGGCGCAATGATAAGATTTGACCGTTAATTTAAAACGAATCTATTCGTATAAATTTTATTGAATTTGAGTGACATTATATTTTCCATAAGATGTGTGCGATGTCCTTTCTATGATTTTTAGTACTAAATATTGTTCACTGACCGGTTTTACATTATTATCAATCGAATAAGGTACCTATTTAATATTTATATCAATGTTTGAGGATTAATACTTGTTTTTGGTTAAAATCTTTATTAAGAAAATGCAACGTTTTAAGCAAAATAACAACTTAACATAACATTATTTAAATATTTCCTCTCCTAGCTTTAAATCTCAACCAAGATTCTAGTGAAAACCTGAATTCGTGCATTCTAAAATCCACAAGGCAAACCAACGATGAATAAATCACACTACGGGAAATCTAAGAATCCATTCCACGTCTTGTCAATTCATCTAAATAAAATTCCATCGAAAATTAATTCCTCGTTCTCAGATTGGATTAAGACTAAAAGAAAATGAAACACAGTTAATATTTCATTCCGTTTCAGAGGCAACCACAGGGCCCCCGTAACCGGGCGTGCAACGCGTGCAGCGCACGCGGGCGCAACCCCAAAGGGGCGCCAAACCGAAGCTTTGATAAATAGAAATATTTACTTTAAATGAGGTAATCATTTTTATATACAATTTTAATTATTTCATGAACACCTAGAGAAATTTTAAAAATCAAATATTGTGTTATATATTACTGAAAAAATAATTATTCCCGTCCTGAAATGTCGAATTTACTCTTACTCCGCCAAAAATATATTACATTTTGTTGTTCCTTCCTAATTTTTTTTTAAGTTGATTGATTTAAAAATGAATATATTTAAAACACATTGAAAATTTTTATAGGAGGCATTTTGCGCCTTTCCCCTTAGGCTATTTTCTTGTGTGAAATTATTGAAAAAAATTCATATAAACATAGATCCGAAATCCGAAACTATTTTTTCTCTGAGGTACAGCACGTTAACCTTTTTAATAAATTTTTTATTTTGTAAATGTATTTGTGTCTAAATTGACATAATTTGACATAAATTGACATAAAAAATTGGCATTGAGTTTTTTTGAGGTGAGAAATATAAATTTTTGTAAATAAATTTTGACTGTGCTGAGGTTTGGTTTTTTGGGTTAAATAAATTATTTAATAATTTAATAGAAAACATCCAATTTGATAATAATACATGCTATAAGAGAATTTCAAGTACCTATGATTATATGCACCGTTGACTACCAAAAGGCATTTGATTGTGTAAGCTGGATAAATCTGTGGTCAATTTTAATAGAAATTGGCGCACCTATGCACCTGGTGACACTTTTAAAAATCTGTACTAGTCTAATATAGCGACAGTACGACTAGATCAGTTCTCAAACCAATTCAAGGCCGAGAGAGGTGTTAGACAGGGATGCCTGTTGTCACCTGACTTATTTAACATTTATGGTGAACAATGCTGGTAGGAAAATCTCCAATTTAAGATTTGCTGATGACACTACACTTATAGCAGCAAATGAGCAAGAATTGTTTGATCTTCTGCGAAGAGTTGAGTACGAAAGCAATAAAGTTGGTTTGAAAATCAATAAAGCTAAGAAAAAAATAATGGTGGTAGACAGATTCGACACTATTCAACTGACTAACATGTTACAGGAATACCAGATAGTAAACACCTTTATCTATCTCGGGTCTAGTATAACTAACGATGGTAACTGTGAAGCAGAAGTTCGGAGACGTATTGGTATGGCAAACAATGCGATGAGTCGCCTAACTAAAGTTTGGAAAGACAGATCTATCTCTCAAAATATCAAGATGAGACTGGTGAATGCCCTTGTATTCTCAATATTTCTATACGGAGCAGAGACTTGGACTCTTCGCGCATGCGAGCGCCAAAAAATTGATGCCTTTGAGATGTGGTGCTGGAGAAGAATGCTGCGCATACCTTGGACAGCTCATATGACAAACGTTTTCTTTCTAAACCAACTCAATATTAAAAAAAGGCTGTCCACAATATGTCTGCAACGAATTCTGCAATTCTTTGGTCACGTGGTTCGTAGAGGTGACGACAGTTTGGAGACTTGTTTTGGAGAATTGTTTCGGGAAACGTTCCGGGGAGAAGATCAAGAGGACGGTTACCAACTAGATGGTCTGACCAAATAAAGCATTCAGCTGGAAACTCATTCTGCGAAGCTCTTAGAGCAGCTGAAGATAGAGACCAATGGAGAAACATTGTTAGGAATATTGGAAGAAATCACGATCCTCAGTAATGGGGAAACGACAAGAGAGAGAGAGACATGCTATAAAAAGGCATAAAAGGTGTTTTATTACAAGTAAACAATACAAAATTATAGATGTATGCCATAGTTGGATATAGTAGATTTAAAGGGCGCTAAAATATGTACCGCACGCGGGCGCCGGTCACTGGGCAACCACTATCCTTTAAGAGACTAAGAGGATGGTGGTTGCCTTTGAAACGGAATTGAATATTCAGTGTCTTTCACTTTCTTTTAGTTTTTAGTTTTATTTCTCTAATAGGATGGAGGTTGTCTTTGGAAATATTAACTGGTTTCGGAGGCAACCACTCTCCTCTTAGACTCTTAGAGGATTATGGTTGCCTCTGAAACAGAATGAAATATTAGCTGTCTTTCATTTTCTTTTAGTTTTACTTCTATCTGAGTACAAGGAATCAAGATTCGATGGAATTTTACCTAGATGAATTTATTGACGGGACGTGGAAAGCAATCTTAGATTCCCCCTACTATACTTTATTCATCGTCCGTATGTCTTGAAAATTTTAGTAGGTACGAATTCAGTTTGTCACCAGGATCTTGGTTCCAACGATAGAAGGTTTAAATTTTCGGATCTAAATATATCTCTATCTGATAAAAAGTGAAATTACTTAAAAATTTTTTTTTGTAAAACTACAAAGGCATGCAATGCTATATTTATGCATATAATTTCAAAATAATAACGATAAAAATATAAAAATATTTTACAAAACTTCTTTTATCGCCAACAGTCAATAAAGTCATTCATTATTATACTCATTTGCGGCAGGAAAGTATCACTTTATTGTACTAAAAGAAGAACTTTACCTGCCGCTAATATTGATCAACTTAACCGAGATTGAATGTAAGTGGTCGATGGCATTAATCGATTATTTATTTGATTGCACTTAAAATTATTTACTTTAATTATTAATAAAAATATTCTACAAAATATTTACGTTATTATTAATTAAATTTATGTCAAACATGTGAAATTCAGCATGCAAAGTCATCTGTCATCACTGTCATAACATGAAATTTTTATTTGTACACTTCGCGTAAAAAAAAAATCTGGTACAACTCTTATGACCGCAAATCGCGTTTTTTAAGTTGTGTAAATTGATCTTGTCAAATGTGTCATTCTAATTTCTAGGGCAACGTTGCCAGTCATCTCAATTAAGTACCCATACATCGATTTGTGTTTTATTATAATTTATGAAAATATTTTAATTAAAAAATAATGATAGTTAATAAACCTACACATAGCTTTAAACTATTAATTTTAAATTAAAATCGAGAAGAGTGATTGGTTTCTCGTAAATTGTACTGTAAATAAAAAACTCTATTGAGTTGTGGGATACTAGAATAAACACACGGGAAAAATATTTATTTGAAATTAATACAATATGAGTAACTTTTACAGTGAACAAGTGTGGAATTTAAATATACACACACCCAAACTTATATGGAATCACCATTTATTTCAAAGTAATATTAATTTTTTTGAAAAAACTTGTTATTGTTGCGAAGAATAAAGGTTTTTATTCAAAATAAACAAACATATAAGACAATCGGATAGTACAGCTCGGTACGGTATAGGTTATTTGCTTGAGTTGCAAATTGAACGAAAATAAATAAACTAATTGTAGTAAAGAAAAGAGAGACGTTCTCACAAACAATTTATTTTACAACTGACGACCGGTTTCGCTGTCTACAATATTCACAGCATCTTCAGGTCACGGTAAAAGTAAAATTAAATGCTACAAATAACAAAAAACCAGAGTTAGTTAAGTGGTCTGGTTGAAATCAAAGGGTAATGATCAAGCCAATATTAAAGTATATATATTTATGCATACATATAAATGCTAACATGTACGTAAATATGGTTTACAACCCTCACACTCACATACATGCACGCATTCAAATGTAGTGGCAACAAAAGTATGTTAAGTATAAGTATAAATATAAAATTATTTTTATTTTTATTTTTATTTTTATTTTTATTTTTATTTTTATTTTTATTTTTATTTTTATTTTTATTTTTATTTTTATTTTTATTTTTATTTTTATTTTTATTTTTATTTTTATTTTTATTTTTATTTTTATTTTTATTTTTATTTTTATTTTTATTTTTATTTTTATTTTTATTTTTATTTTTATTTTTATTTTTATATTTATATTTATACTTATACTTAACATACTTTTGTTGCCACTACATTTGAATGCGTGCATGTATGTGAGTGTGAGGGTTGTAAACCATATTTACGTACATGTTAGCATTTATATGTATGCATAAATATATATACATTAATATTGGCTTGATCATTACCCTTTGATTTCAACCAGACCACTTAACTAACTCTGGTTTTTTGTTATTTGTAGCATTTAATTTTACTTTTACCATGACCTGAAGATGCTGTGAATATTGTAGACAGCGAAACCGGTCGTCAGTTGTAAAATAAATTGTTTGTGAGAACGTCTCTCTTTTCTTTACTACAATAGTATGAACTCACACATGCAACCCATTCATTTTTTAAATAAACTAACTTTTGCGTCTAAAAACGAAAATATGCCTCATGTGCGGTTATACAACTTACAACGAAGAAAGATTATTGGTCTTGTGGAGAAAGTAATGTTCTCAGATGGACATAGCTGCAGAGCTAGGCGTAATACAGGACGTTCTGTCCAAAACATATGCTAGGTAACAGGAACTAGGAAAGCTCAAGAATAAAGCAAGGGAAAGTCGCCAAAATTAATAACGGCTCTCCACGATCGTTTAATTGTCCAATCAGCTGGAAGACACCCAACCATTTTTCACCTGCAGCTCCGAAGGCAGCTTTTGGAAGCTACAGGTGTAACTGTTTCAGTTGAAACGATAAGAAGAAGAGTTCGTACCAAGAGGTATACAGCAGAAGACAGTTATGGGTTCCCGAATTATCCAGGCAGCACAAGATTGATCGCCTAAATTGGTGTCTTCACCACCAAATCTGGAACATTGGGAATTGACAAAATGTGCTATTTTCAAAAACAGTCAGGATTTAATGTAATCAGATGGAAAATCAGATGACCCACGAAATCGTGTACTTAGAGGTCGAGGAAGACAAGCAAGAACGAAAACTGTCAGATCTGTTCACAAATATACAAGTGAAAGTGTAATGTTCTGGAGAGGAATTGTGATCCGTAAAAAAACACCTTTAATTTTCATCCAATCAACTTTAACTGCTCACAGGTATGTTGATAACCTGTAGTCAGGCTCTGGAGAGGTGCAACAGGAGAAAATTTAATTTTATTGCATGATAATGGACCTCTACATACCATTAGAGTGACTACAGACATCATTAAAGCAGAAGGTATCCCTTGTTTGGAGTGGCCTGCTTGCTCACCCGAGCTTAATCCTATAGAGTATTTGTGGAATATGCTTAAAAGAAAAATTAGAGCTCGCCGGGATAATCCACAAAACACCGCACGGCTAGTACAAGCTGCGTTTAAAGGTTGGAGCAACCTACCACAACAAAATGTTGATAATTTGATTAGGAGCGTGCCCACGCAAACTGAAGCTTGCATAAGGACTAGAGGTGATAACACTGACTACCACAAAATACAAAAAAACAAATAAAAACAAGTTAAACATTATTCGTTTTACATTGAAATTTTGTATGCTATTGACTTTAAAACAACTACTTTCAATTTGTTTGTTAAATACCTTATTGTTTTATTTAATTGTTATGTATTTGTTATTAAATTGCTTTAAAATATATATTGTTTGACTTCGTGTGTTCGTTTTTTTTTAAATTCGCACGGAATAGTAAGAAATATCAGATGATTCCATATAAGTTTGGGTGTGTGTATGTATTGAAATATTAATATTTTGTCATAGCTCCATTATTATGAATCACTTGTTGTAATCTTCTGGGCACTGAGAAATAAATTTAGTTGTAAATTTTCATCTTCGTCCAAGCTTTCCCAGGTTTCTTCAATGATGGTCAATTGGTAGTGATAAAAATAATAGGTACCTATCTAAAACCTTTATACATTTTTAAACGTTATCTTTTTGTATTTAGGTTTAGTGCAATTCCGTTATCTGTTATGGCAACAACGAAGTGATTCACGAACTATTGTATCCAGTCTGAACACAGGTTTACATTGGGAAAAAAAAGTGTGCCAGTTTTTTATGACGGGAAGTGTACAATAAAAAGATTAAACAAAATAGGGCGACAATATTTGTTAATGCTTTTCATGGTTGGCGATAAAATTTACAGTTCAAGTTGATTCTCAGTTAGAGTTGACTATCCCTAAGAGTCAATATTGCTACTTCCTGTATCCACTGAGGTGTCAGCCTGAAAGGGATCATAATTATCGATATACAATGGATGCAGATTAATAAACCTAGCAAGATCACTTAACATGGTGATTGCTAGCACATACTTCGCTCGCAAAGATATACACAAGGGTACCTGGAAGTCCCCAGATGGAATGACAGTAAATATGATAGATCATGTTATTGTAGACTCGAGACACCAATCGAATATAATAAACGTCCGCACCAGAAGAGGGGCAAATGCGGATTCTGATCACTACCTGGTCGAAAGTAGAGTAAGGGCTAGAATTTCAAACATCAAAAAGGAAAGAGGCTCTATACATGAACGATACAAGGTAGAAGGACTCAAAGAAACAAACAAAAATAAAGAGTATAAAGAAAAGATAAGCATCAAACTAGAAAACAGACCAAAACATGAAAACCCAAATAAGGAGTGGGAAGAGTGCAGAGAAATCATAAAAGAGACAGCTAAAGAAGTGTTAGGCATAGAAGGTAAAGAAAGAAGAACAAGAACGAATGACTGGTTTGACGAAGAATGTCAGATTATAACAGACAGAAAAAACAGAGCATATTTACTGATGCAACAGGGGCACAGAACCCGACAAGCAGAGGAAGAATATAAACAACTACGCAGAGAAGAAAAGAAAACTCACCGAAGAAAAAAGAGAGAATATATGAACAAAGAACTTCAGGAACTGCAAGAACTAAGTAGATCGACAGAGACAAGAAAATTTTATCAGAAACTGAACAAAAGCAGAAAAGACTTCAAACCGAGAACGACGATGTGTAGAGATAAGGAAGGTAATATATTGACAGAACAGCAAGAGATACTAAGAAGATGGACAGAACATTTTACGGAAAAGCTTGAAGGAGATGGGAGTGAGACGAACCCTGATATACCATTAGACCAAGCAGACAACAGAGAAAAGAGTCCACCAACAATAGCCGAGATTAGAACAGCAGTAGACAAATTAAAGAACAATAAATCACCGGGATCGGATCAAGTAGCATCGGAATTACTGAAGAAAGGAGGAGACGCACTACAGAAAACAATACATGTATTGATAACAAAGATATGGTCAAATAAACAGCTACCAGCGGAGTGGAATAGTGGTATTATTGTACCATTACATAAAAAAGGGAATCAGTTAGAATGTGGAAACTACCGTGGAATCACGCTGCTGAATGCAGCATGCAAAATAATGTCCAACGTCATTTATGAAAGACTTAGATCACACGCTGAAAAAATAGTTGGCAGGTACCAAAGTGGCTTCTGTAGACAGAAGTCAACAATAGACCAGATATTTGTTCTGCGACAGATCCTTGAAAAAACAAGTGAACATAACATCGACACACATCATCTCTTCATAGACTTCGAAAGCGCATATGACAATATAAACCGAGAATTCTTCATAAAAGCAATGAAAGAATTTAATATACCAACACAACTAATGGAACTGATAAAAGAATATCTAAAAGTAGAAAGTAAAATCCGGATACAAAACGAACTAACGGAAACAATAGATGTGAAAAAGGGACTACGCCAGGGAGACGCTCTATCATGCATCTTGTTCAACATTGTACTCGAGAAAATAATGAGGGACACAACAGTCAATACTCGAGGAACAATAATTAATAAATGCGTGCAAATACTAGCATTTGCAGATGATGTTGACATATTCGCAAGATCAAGAAGAGAAATGATAGAGGCATTCAATCAAATAGAACGAGCTGCACAAAATAGTGGCCTGAAAATCAACCAGAACAAAACAAAATATATGCAGGTAAGTAAAAACACAGAAATAAGGCAGCCACAAAATATAACAATAGGAGAATACAACATTGAGGGGGTAAAAAACTTTACATACTTGGGATCCCTAGTCACATCTGATAATAACGTAGCAGAGGAAGTGAAGAGGCGAATATTTATTGCCAATAAAAGTTATCATGGCTTAATTCGGCAACTAAGATCAGACAACGTCGCAAGGAAAACAAAATGCCAAATATACAAAACCGTAATAAGACCGGTACTCACATACGGCTCAGAAACCTGGACACTCACTAAAAGAGAGGAAACATTGCTAGCCACCTTTGAAAGAAAAATCTTGCGACACATATATAAGGGCACAAAAGAAAATGGAATTTGGCGAAGAAGGTACAACTTTGAACTATACGAAATATACCAGGATCCAGATATCATAACATTCATTAAAATAGGACGGCTGCGTTGGATGGGACATGTAGAAAGAATGGAAGAAGGCGAAATACCAAACAAAATATTCAAACAGATGCCAGTAGGAAAAAGAACAAGAGGAAGACCGAAGCTGAGATATTTAGAACAAATAGAAAATGATATAAAAACCTTAAAAATAAAAAACTGGAGAAAAAAAGCACGAAACAGATCAGAGTGGAGAAGAATCCTGGAACAGGCCAAGACCCAGAAAGGGCTGTCGAGCCAATGATGATGATGAATGGATGCATGTCACAGGAAAAACTCCATATTACTTATGACGATGATTTTTCGGCTCCAGATCTTGGTCTATTTGTAAAATAGATGTTCTTATTAATTTAGTATAGTTTCCAGCTACAGTTGTTTACTTAGTATAGCAGATCTTCTTCTTCTTCTTCTTCTTCTTCTTCTTCTTCAGCCTTCAGTAATCCAACTTTGGACATAAGCCCCAATTCAATCTAGTGTTGTCTATTTTGCGCCACCTGTTTCCAGTTGTATCCTAGTAGATCTACAGAATATAATAATTGCCGAGGGCATTATTATTTGGTTTTTTGGGAAAGATTAGAAACTTGGTTTTATTCAAGGCCATATTTAAACCATAATGTAATCTTAATTCACTATAAATTTTTTTATCTATTCTCTACAAATGTTCAATATTCCCTGCCATTAACACGGTGTCACCCGCATACCTCAAGTTATTGATAGGGATTCCGTTTACTACAACGTCAGCCATTTCGTTATCCAATACCACTTGCATAATAACTTCCGAGTTTTTTTTTTTTTTTTTTATTGTTACAAACGCCATCTGTTTATTTCAAACTATAAACACTAAGCATTTTTGTTGAACAGAATTTGAAACATTAAGAGTGATCGCCCAGTGGCTATAACTCTATTGGTTGAATGTTTCTGGATATACATTGGTATGACTTATATCTACTTACTTCACTACTTAATCTAAACTTATTCTAAACTTTTACTTGTTGTCTATTGTCTAAAGGGTAAATAAATCCAGTGGACTACGAATATTTAGTCTGTTGTTTTGTACACTGTTGTCAAGAAGACCGATTACAAGATTGGTGGAGTGCACTTCAAGACGCTTTAGATATTTATCACTACACTGCGCGATTACTTGTTTCACTGTAGGAATTTTTAGATCACTGGAGATGACCTGGTTTGAGATAAACCAAGGGGCAGTCGCTATAGTTCTTAATGTCTTTGACTGGAATCGTTCTAGGATCGCAATGTTGCTGTCAGATGATGTACCCCAGAGTTGTACGCCGTATGTCCAAATAGGCTTTATGATGGAACTGTAGATTAGGAGTTTATTTTTTAATGATAGAGGTGAGTTACTTCCAAGTAGCCAGTAGTGTTTTTTAAGTACAATTCCTAGTTGTTTACGTTTATTCCAGATATGTGTTTTCCAAGTTAGCCTTGTGTCTAGATGTAATCCTAAGTACTTGGCACTATCTTTTTTTGGTATTAGGTGGTTGTTGTAATATACTGATGGTGTGTCACCGTGGCATTTTGTAAAAGTTACATTGGCTGATTTTTCGTCGTTAATTTTTATTCTCCATCTACAAGCCCACTTATGTGTTTTGTGTAATCTTGCTTGTAATGTGCGAGTCGCAATTTCGGGATTTTTGTCTTTCACCATAATTGCAGTGTCATCTGCAAATGTAGCTGTTAGGTGATGGTCATCGGTTGGAAAGTCAGCTGTAAACAAAGTGTAAAGTATGGGACCAAGTTATAAAGGACCACATCCTTGGGGCACACCAGCTTTTATAGGATGAATGTCTGTTATAAAGTCATCATATCTTATTTGGAAGTGCCTTTCTTCAAGATAAGATTTGAGCAAGATGTAAAGTGGATGAGATAGGTTTTTTTTTAGTTTATAAAGCAATCCGGGGTGCCAAACCTTGCCGAAAGCTTGACTTATATCCAGGAATACAGCATTGCAGTAGCTCTTTTCCTGAAATGTAGTTTGTATCATATCAACGACTCTGTGCACTTGTTCAATGGTCGAGTGTTTAAGGCGAAATCCAAATTGATGTGATGAGACTAGTTTGTGTTCATCTATTTCTATTAATAATCGTTCTTTTATAATTTTCTCTGCAATTTTAGACATAACAGGTAATAAGCTTATTGGTCTGTATGATTTTATCTCTTTAGCAGGTTTTCCTGGTTTTTGTATTAGTATAATGTCTGCTAACTTCCATTGTGCTGGAAAATATCCTAGCCTTATAGTCGCATTTATTAGTTGTGTTATCATTGTAATCCCTTTTTTTTGGTAGTTGTTTGATAATCTCGCCAGTAAGGAGATCGTGTCCAGGTGCTTTTTTGGTACGAATTTCGTATTTAATAATTTGTGCTACTTCTTTGGGTGTTGTTAGTTTGGGAGGTGGAGACATTTGATATATACTACCTAAAAATTCATGTATTCTTTCATCGATATTATTCTCATCTGCAGGTAAAGGCTGAAGTACTTCTTCGAAATAGTTTGCAAATGCTTTTGCCTTTTCCTGGTTTGTTCGTAACCATTTGTTATCATGCCTGACAGGCGGGATTTGTTGTTTTGAATTTTTCAAATTTTTTGTGGCCTTCCATAAAGAATAGTCGGAATCCGCAGTTGGTGTTAAATTCTGCATATAACTTTGAAAATATTCATTTTTAAGATTTTGTATTAATTCTTTTATTTGTCGACATTTTCGATTGTAGTTGGTTTTGTCATCTGGGTGTCTCGTTATTTGCCACCTTTTTCTAAGCCTCCGCTTTTCTAGTATTTCAGTTCTAATGATTTGTGGGCATTGTCTTCGGTGCCTTTTGTTTTTAGTCTCATGGGGCGTAGCTTCCCATGCTGCTTGTTGTATCAACTTAGTAAAATATTCAACTGCTAATTCAATATCATTTGGTGTTTTCAGTGGTATTTGTAGATTTATATTTTGATCTAGTATTGATTTAAAATATTCCCAGTCAGTTTTTTTGGAGATCAGATGCGGTGTCGCCTCCTTTTCTTGAGGTATGGTTGATATGGATGCAATAATTGGAGTGTGGTCAGAATTTAAATCATCGCTGGATACTATATTTAAGTGCTCGTCTGAGATACCTTTTACAATGAAAAAGTCGAGTAGATCTGGTACTCTATTTGGATCACTGGGCCAGTATGTGGGTTGATATGTAGAGAGGTGGCTTAAATTCATTTCTTGTACAACTGAATATAAAACTCTTCCCCTTCCTGGAGGTGACAGTCTGGAACCCCAACTAGTATGTTTTGCGTTATAATCACCTCCAGCCAAGAAACGGTTTCCCAGTGTTTTGAACAGATTTACAAAACCTTCTTTATTTGGCCTGTATCTCGGAGGACAATAAACGGCCGATATCGCAAGTGGCCCTACCCAATCTTCTATTACGATACTTGCTGCTTGCATAAAATCTTGTTCAAATTTGGGCAATTCATAATGTTTCAGGTTCTGCCTGATTATTACTGTTGCTCCACCTCTTGGATTTCTCTCAGCATCTGGATGTCCTGCATTATATATGTTAAAGTTTGTTATTTTCAACTGAGCACTGTTAAATAAGTGTGATTCTGAAATCAACAAAATATCGATATTGTTCATGTTTATGAAGTATTCAATCTCATATTTATGTTTGATTATTCCATTTGCGTTCCATTGTGCTATTCTTAAAAGTTGTGTCAACATTTTCTAGAAATAAGTTCTTCTCTAATTTGTCGGATTTCTTGAGTTAACAGTGATATTGTTTTTTGTTGTTCTTCTATAGTTTTTTGCAGATTGGAGATTATGTTGAGAAGATAGCTGTTGTTGGACTCGTTGTTATTGTTTGACAGATTTTGTACATTTTGTTGATTTCCGGTGATTTGGGCGTAGATAGGTCTTCCCCTTGTTACCTCATCGTTACTTAATTGAAATGCTTGTTGGGTAGGAGCTTGTGCTGTTATCCCTGTTAATAGATTATTGCTTTGTTGGTAAGCAATTCCATTTTTCTGAGGATATCTCTTGTTTAGTATTTCTATGTAAACCTGACATTTTTTATAATTAGCCGGGTGCTCACCACCACATAAATTGCACGTAGCTGGTTTTCCGTCTTCTTTTTTCTTTGTGCATGTACGATAATCATGATTACCCGCACACTTAACGCATCGATAAGGTAACGTACATTGGTTCCTGGTATGCCCATAATTTTGGCATCTCTTGCACTGAACTATGGTTGTTTTCTTGTTGGGTGTTTCAAAACGAACAATCGCATTTAGTAGTCTTGTTATGTTATAGATCTCCTTATTGTTCTCTTGTCTTTGTAGGTCAACGAAAAACAAATTTTTAGGTTGTTTGTTTTCCCTGTTGTAGATATTTATAATTTTAATAACTTGATGACCCTGACCCTTAAGTGCATTGGTTATTTCTGAGATTGGGGTAGAGTGGTGTATGTTTCTTAGTACAACTCTGAAGTGTTTTTCTTCTGAAAGAACAAATGTATGGTAGACAATTTTATTTGTTTCGAAAACTTTTTTTAAGTTTCTGTAATCCTCGACGGTTGTTAGTTGCACCCTCATTTTGTCATCTTGCAGAATTGGGTAGGTAAATTTTGGAGCGTGTTTTTTGATAAGTGTAATAAGTTCTTGCACTTTTTTTGTAACGCCATAAAGGATAAATGGTGGAATTTTCGCATTATCTTTATTTGCTTTATTTGTAGCAGTAGGTTCCTCGGGAATGTTGGCTAATACTTCGTATTGGTTTTTAGAAGCATAACTATTGTCTCCTGTTTTTTGTCTTATCGTATCTGGTTTTTGTTTTTGTGGGCTTGTCATTTTTCTTTTTTTTTTTTTTCTAGATTTAACTTCTTGGAACTCGTTTTCCGCTAGAATCACTTCTTGCTGGATGTCAGATTGCTTTGAAGCTTCAGAATAGTTTTTATGGTCCTTTTGGTATTTATTCCTAAGTGATTTTTTTCAGACTCGCTGATCTCGGACGAGTAGCTACTTGTTTGAATATTTTGATAATTTGTAGCCATAGAGCATTGTGGTTGTTGGTAATAATAACTTGCACTAGTAGTTGGTTCCGCAGGTGTTGAATATATAATTGGCCGTATTGTTTGCTGAGGTTGCATATGGCTTGTGTGTGCTTGCCGTGGCTGCATATATTGCATCTGCGGTTGCATTTGCATATGTTGTGTTGGTATATACCATTGAGGTTGTGGTGTATAAGCTGCTGTAGGCTGTGAGTAATTAAGCATATTACTCACCTGCATATTTGTACCATTTGCTGACGGGACGCCACTGTTTCCATAAATTCGATGATCGTTACTCATTTGTCACATATTTGTAGCAAGTAAATCGATTGAAGAACTGGTATTCATTTGCACACTTTTTAACACTGCTTAATTGCCCGGTAATTAACAGCGATACTATAGGATAATTACTTATGTTTTTGTTATACTTTTATTTATTGAACGAGCATCGACCTCACTCTCCGGGCGCTCGAAGTCGAATGAACTTCTGAGTAGGAGATAAATAACAGTGAAGAGAGGATGCAACTTTGCCGTACCTCTCTTTCAATTTTGATGTTCTCTGATTGTGTTATCCATTTTTATGTGTGTTGTCTGGCTATAATACAAGTTTTCTATTCTCTCGCTTGTCTATTTGCTTTTGTTTCAAATCTGCCATGATAGACGAGGCAACGAAGCATTAAACCTAGGAATTTTGTGCAGTAAGATGAATTGTCATGCAACTTTTTGCATTCGATTCATGCGAGTGTCAAGCAATTTTGTGAACTAAATTGATCTCCGGCAAAATTTTTTGTGAATGAGAAAAAGCATCTTTAAAGTGTATCTCGAAGAGATGGAAAATAAAAAATTTAGGACTCAGGAAATATTGACGGAAATGAGTTCAATTTTTACACTTGGGGGTTTTGGACGTCACTTAATACGAATTTCATGACGGCGATGGTCTCCGGTGCCTGGTACCTGGTGCCCAGGGTGGAACTCGTCGCCTGGGACGACCGAATAATTCGCGGGACGATCGAATAATTCGCGAAATAAAGATTGGATCGAAAAATTGAAAAATACGCGTTCAATAGTTTTCAAAAATCTATCGAATGACACTAAAGACGACCCCTCACTCCATCTCCAGGAGGTGGGGTAGGGGTAACTTTAAAATCTTAAATAGAAACCCCATTTGTTATTGCAGATTTGGATTGCTTAAGTAAAAGTAGCAACTCTTATTCGAGACATTTTTTAGAATTGTGGATAGATGGCGCTATAATCGGAATAACATTATTTATTTTTCGTGATACCATAGATATTATAGAAACGGTCTAATATCTCGAGAAATACACTTCCAAATAAAAAACCAAAAAATACGTCTTTTATATTTTTTAAGAACCTATCGAATAACATAAAACACGACACTCCACTCCACCCCTTGGAGGTGGGGTGGGGTGTAACTTTAAAATCTTAAATAGGAGCCCACATTTTTTTATTGCAGGTTTGGATTCCTTACGTAAAAATAAGTAACTTTTATTCAAGACAATTTTTCGAATTATGGATAGATGGGGCTATAATCGGAAAAACACTATTTATTAGCGCCATCTATTAAAAATTCTAAAAAGGTTTCGAATAAATATTACTTATTTTTTCATGAGGAATCCAAATCTGCAATAAAACATGGGGTTTCCCAATTCAGATTTTAAAGCTAACCCCCACCCCACCTCCAGGGGGTGGAGTGGAGAGTCATATTTGATATTATTCGGTAGGTTCTTGAAATATATTAAATATGCATTTTTTGGTCTTTTATTTGGAAGTGTATTTCTCGAGATATTAGACCGTTTCTACAATTTACCTATGGTATCACGATAAATCGTTTTTTTCGATTATACTGCCATCTACCCACAATTCGAAAAAATTTCTCCAATAAAACTTGCTTATTTTTACGTAAGCAATCCAAATCTGTAATAACAAATGGGCGTTTCCGTTTAAGATTTTAAAGTTACCCCTACCCCAACTCCAGGGGATGGAGTGGGGGGTCGTCTTTACTGTAATTCGATAGATTTTTGAAAACTATTAAACGCGTATTTTTTACTTTTTCGATCAAATCTTCATTTCGCGAATTATTCGTTCGATCGTCCCAGGCGACGAGATCCACCCTGGGCACCAGGCACCTCGGAGACCATCGCCGTCATGGAATTTGTGTTCACTGGCCTCCAAAACCCCTAAATATAAAAATTGAACTCATTTCCGTCAAAATTTTCTGAGTTCTAAATATTTCATTTTCCATCTCTTCGAGATGCACTTTGAAAATGCATTTTCTCATGCACAACATTTTTTGCCGGAGATCAATTTAGTTCACAAAATTGCCTGACACTCTCTCGAATTGAATGCAAAAAGTGGCATGACGATTCATCTTACTTCACAAAATTCCTAGGTTTTTTAGCTTTTTAGTGCTTCGTTGCTTCGTCTATGAGTTGGTCGTGCCTTACTCTGTTCATTACTAAGTTTTTTTTTAAAACGATATAAAATTATTCTTTGAGGTTAGCTATCAGGATCACATTTCGTTTTATAAACAGACATTACCACGTTCCTGATAATACCACATTTTTTTTAAGAGAAACAATACAGTCATAAATTTGTTACGTATTTCAGGTAAAGTTGTTTATTCTGGTAAGCAGTTAAAAAATCGCTTATCTGTATATGTACACACATTCAGTTAAAAATATATATTTCCTTTGTTAACACATATTACTTTAATTATTTTTAAGTCGTCTGTGAAAAACAATATTACATTTTTGTTTTTATATAATTAATTATCATTGAATGTACAGTTTTGCACAAACAACATCGTAGTGAGGTTAGAAAATTATATGTGAGTAAAAATGTGAGTATATTTAAAAATCATATCATCTCATTTAGCTTTTGGATTTTTTCTTGATATTTAAAATTGACAGCGAAAAAAATGTCAATGTTTTTAAAATATAAAAAAATTAGATCGATAAAGGTTTCATTCAAGTGTAGTTTTCTGTTATTCATGGTTCGCAAATAAATACGTTTATTTCGTATAGTATCTAATACATAAGTAATTTAAGTTTGGTTAAAACGATTTCTAATTATAATAAATAAATTTACTCTACTCCTCTCTCTTTTCTCCTTCGTAGTGACGTCATGTTATTTGTGTGACTTCTTCTTCTTCTTCGTCTAGCCATTCACGTGCACATCTGAACATAAGCCTCTTCAAGTCTTCATTTCCATTGTTTTTTGTTATACGCTACTGTTTTTTGTTATACGCTAATTGGCTACAAAATTTTTCTCGGCAGTTCGTTTCAGATCATCTGTCCATCTCATAGGAGGACTGCATCTGGGTATTTTGTGTTGGTATGGTCTCCAGGTTAGAATTGTTCTGTGCCATTTGTTTAGATAGCTCCTAGCTACATGTCCAGCGTATTCCCATTTCAAGTTTAATGATTTTTGTACCACATCGGTGACTTTGGTTTTCTGTCTTCTCCATGTGTTTGTTTTCCTGTCCTAAGTGATATTACCAATGCTCTTTCCATCGCGTGTTGAGTGACTCTGAGTATGTTCATATTCTTTTTTGTAATTGGCCATGTTTGTGCCCCATATGTTAATATCGGAATAATGCATTCATCAAAAACTTTATATCTAAGATGTAGTTGAATTTGCTGATTTCTGAATATATAGTTCAGTTTGCCGAATGCGGCCCATGCTAACTTTCTACTTCTTTTTATTTCTTCTTCTTTTGTCCTATGTACCTATATAATATTCTTCAAGTTTTTCTATAACTTTGTCGTTTATTATTGTCACGGTTTCTTCGGAGTGCATGACTTTTGTTTTGTTTAAATTCATTTTCAGTCCTATTTTAGAAGATTCTGTGTGTAGTTCTGAAAGCATGGTTTGCAGTTCTTGTAGGTCAGTAGCTGTCAGGATTATATCATCCGCAAATCGTAGATTACTGAGGTAGCGGCCATTGATGTTTATTCCCTTATATTTTCAATTTAGATTTTTAAACACGTCCTCCAAAACTAAGGTGTTGGGTGATAGAGTGTCTCCCTGTTTGACTCCCCTGTTTAATGGTACAGGACAGGGTTCGTGTATTCATTTTCATTTAGGTAGTATGTAGCTGTAGCTTGGTTCATAGTTTCTTTTATTAAGTTAATATATCTGCTGTCTATTCTACAATTTTGCATTGCGTTTATTACGTTAGTGTCGAAAGCTTTTTCGTAGTCTACAAATGGCTAAAAAAGAGGCCAAAAAAGATGGCGGGTGAAGCAGTTGACACTTCACCTGCTCCCAATGAAAATGTAAATTATACATGTAAACATTGCTCCAAAAAAGTTAAAAGTAAAGTGACGTGCATAAAGTGCAGTGAAATATTCCACCCAGCATGTTTAAAACAAGCTAGTGAACTAAAAAAAAACAGACTGTAAACATGAACCATCTCAACAAGTTGCTGAGATTGACATAAATGAAGACTCCTACGTCAAAAATAACGTCATTAGAAAATAAAATTACATCATTTAATAAAAATCTACCAAGACCATATCAAGATAGCAACCAACCAAAAAACTTGCTTCCAATAGATAAGGTAAGTGATACAAAAACCTTATCTGTAACAAAAAACCAAATCAACAAAAATAAACATCAAGGCAATTTGCCATCACCAACACATATGGGAACTCCTAATTTACAGGGTGATCCAATAATAAAGGTTAACCAGGTAGCAGCTGAAATCATGAGAGTACAAAGTGAACAAAAATTAAATGAAGTAATCAACTTAACCAATGACAATCTGGCAGGAATGAAACCTTCAACATCAAAAATAAATGAAGCTAATCGTCTGGAAAACTAGGAAAACCCGTAACCATAATATAGGCAGTGGAGATGGGGATGAAAATTTCCAGGGTATAGATAAAACTGAGAAGGAAATCATGCTTTTCTTGTCCCGAGTCCCTGATACTGTAACAGAAGACAATATAAAGGCCTATATTACGAAACAATCAGGCGAACAAAATACTTATGTAAAGAAACTTCCAACATACTTTGTCCGATCCAATAACCAAGCCTTCATGATAGGAGTCGATCCCTCTCTACAAGAAAAAGTTTACGAAAAAAATTTCTGGACGAATAACGTATATTGTAGTCGATTCAACTTCAGGCAAAGTCAACGGTTCCTGGAACATCCTCAACCTCAACCAAGGGGAAACTTTTCAGATCAGTTGAATGGAAATTTTCGTAATCTTGTTCTCTACTAAATGTGTGTTACCATTTATGTTTTTAATAAGATAACTTTAGTTTACTTTAGTGTAGTATTTTTTAATAACCTACTTATTGTACTATAAGTATACCATGTTTGTCACTTGTCTTATGTCATGTAAATGATACAAAAAGATCAATAAATTTATCTATCTATTCATCTATCTATATATCTATCTATAAAAACTGGAAACTTGTATTCGTTACATTTTTCTATTAATATTTTTGTGGTTAACAGGTGATCGGAAGTTGAATAGCCTTTTCTAAAACCTGCCTGTTCATATGGTTGGTATTCATCTAATTTCCTTTTTAGTCGGGTAGTTATGACTTTGGTGAGTGTTTTAAACAGGTGTGACAGTAGATTGATGGGCCTGTAGTTTTCCAACTTTCGATTATCACCTTTCTTGTGTAATAAGATTACTTTAGAGTTGTTCCAGCTCTTAGGGACTTTCCCTGGTGTAAACAACGGTATATAAGCTTAGTTACAATTGCAATGAGTTCCTTACCTCCTTCTAATATCATATCTGTGGTAATCATATCTTCTCCTGCAGCTTTTTTGCTTTATTCCATTTGACCCTAGGTTGATGGAAGACCGAAGAAATTGGAAGAAAGTTGTACAGTCAGCCAGGACCCACCCAGGGTTGTAGCGCTACGTGATGATGATGATGAAGCTTTATTTCTCTTCATGTTTTCCAATGCTGTAGTTACCTCTGAAATTGTTACTTTGGCATTATTTCCGATCCAACATTTTTTATTAATTTCCATGCTGGTCTCATTTCATCGTATTGTTGATGTGTTCTGTCTGTAGAGTTCCGTGTAAAATTCTTCTATTTGTTTCAGTATGTTTTCTCTAGTTGTGATTTCATTTTCGTCTTTTCCCATTAATGATATTATGACGTCGTCCTAGCGTCGGTCTGAGGCATCTCATACTTTTATTTTTTTCAATAGTTGTTGTTATTAATTTTTCTTCTTCTTTTCTTTTTTGTTTTCTGATTCCTTTTCTAATCTGCCTATTAAGTTCTCTATATCCTTCGGTTCCCTTTTTGTTAGATTTTGTTAGATTTAAGATCTTCCTTTTTTCTATTTGTTGTAATATTCCTTTGTCTAATTCATTGTGTGTTGTTTTTGGTTTTTTCAGTTGCAGAATGCTTTTGTTCACTGTTTCGGTTATAAGATTATTCAAATCATCAATATCATTGGAGTTCATCTGCTGCATGTTAACTTGATTTAATGCATGCATTATCTTTTTATTACATTCACTATTTTTTATTTCTTCAGATGTCCATTTGTATCTGTTTTCATGTATTCTTTTTCTTTCTATTTTTTTGTTTATTACTAGTTTTGTTTTTATTACTCTATGGTCGCTTCCTAGGTCAAACTGATTTAATACCAATACGTCTTTTACTAGGTTTCTATTTTTCGTTAAAATATAATCTATTTCATCCTTTGTCTTTTTATCGGGGCTCATCCATGTCCATTTTCGCTTGTTTTTTTTTATTGAAAAAGGCGTTCATTTAGTACATGTTATGTTCATTCATTAAATTGAGAAGCATCTCTCCTCTATTGTTTCTTTTCTCATAGCCATAATTGTCAATTAAATGTTCATTATCTTCTTCTTTTTTTGCCCAATTTAGCATTAAAATCTCCTAATAGTGTTGTTCTGAAGATATTTCCTTGTGGCATTTATATGATTAACTATTTGGATGGGAAATAAGCCACAATTAAATTGAAAAAATAATTTTATTAACGTTTCGAAGCCCAAATCTGGTTTCGTTGTCAAAATACAAAATACTACTACCTAAATTAAACAAAAATGTTGTTGCTAAGTAAAAAAAATGTTCTAATAATTTATTTAATCTGACTCACTTATATTGGCAATTCAGACGTATATTATACATTTTAAAATAGATTTCGTAATTTGCTTTATTTGTTTCTGTAGCTGTTCTTATTTCATCATAAAATATCTCTACTTCTTCTTCATCGTGGCTTTTGGTTGGAGCGTATACTTGGATCAATTTCGGAGTGGTTCTTTTATTAATTCGAATGCTAATATATGCTACTCTGTCTGATATGTCTATGTCTGAATAATTTATTTAATCTGACTCACTTATATTGGCAATGCAGACGTATATTATACATTTTAAAGTAGTATTTCGTAATTTGCTTTATTTGTTTCTATAGCTGTTCTTATTTCATCATAAAATATCTCTACTTCTTCTTCATCGTGGCTTTTGGTTGGAGCGTATACTTGGATCAATTTCGGAGTGGTTCTTTTATTAATTCGAATGCTAATATATGCTACTCTGTCTGATATGGGCTTCAATTCTTCGATACACTGTGTGAGGCTTTGTTTTACTAAGAATCCCACCCCAGTGTTTTCTCCACCGTTATGCATAAAGTGTGTGCCATGTTTTAGTATTATATGCTCATCACTTCTCCTTCTGGTTTCGCATATACCCAGAATATCCCATTTTATATCCTTTAGTTCATTTTCTATTTCTAAGAGCATAGCCAAATTGTCATCTTGTGGCAGCCTGGTCCTGCCCAGGGATTCTTGGCACCCCCTCTTCCGTCAGTTGTTTGATCGCTGCCGTGATCAAGACTTTGGGAAGTGCTGGGGACTGGGGCCTTTTCTTTTTTTGTGCTATCTATTGACTTGAAGTTAGGACCGTTATCTCCTCACGCTGGTCCAGTGCGGGTTGAGGAGGGAAGGATTTGGGTAGGTTTGGGTAGGTTTGGGTTGGTAGGTAGGATTTAGGACTTAGGATCCGCTTCTCTCCCGGAAGAGGATTGGGAGAAAAAGCCGAGCTCGCGTACGCAGGGCAGGGGCGCATCCCTGAAGCAGATCTGTCTTTACCGGGATCGTAAAGAGTGCCTACCCGCTACCCCAATTTGTGTGACTATTTCTTTCAAATTATCTCTGCTTGTTGTCTTACTTTGGAGCATGACTAACCCTTCTTTATTTGGTCCGACCATCGTGCTGGAGATCTTCCTCTGGAGCTTTTACCCACCACATTTCCTTCAACTCTCATTCGTCCCATGCCTTCTAATCCTCTTGTTATATGTCCGAAATATCTCAGAATATTTTGGTTGATAGTTGTAGTGAATCTAGTTTTTATGTTAAGTTGTTATATTATTGAATTATTTGTGCGATGTGCGGTCCATGGCATGCACAATATTCTACAGTAGATCTATATTTCAAATGCCACCGACCATTATACGTTGCAAGAAGAAATGATGATAATCTTGAGAGACTTATAATTTCGGGAAACGTTGAAGGGAGCAGAAGTAGAGGTCGCTCACCTACTCGATGGACGGATCAAGTACAGAAAGCCAGTGGAAAAACATTATCTGAATCCATGAGGGAAGCTCAGGACAGAAGCCGATGGAAAGAGATAGTTGCTCGTATTATAGGGAATCACGACACTCAGCAATGAGGAAACGACTGAGGAGGAGGAGGATTATACGTTTGAATCGGCTTTTTTGATGTTTTTGAAGCGTAGGTGGCGATAGGAAATATTAATGCTCGAACAAGTAATTTTGTGTTTTGTGTAATTTCGGTATTCTTTCATATTTTTGTGAGTTTGACTATTGCCGATCTGGCCACAGTGGCCATTGTAATGCGTCGACGGATCTCGTCTTCGCATCCTCCACTGTTGGTGACGACGGAGCATAAGTAATTAAATTGTCTGCCCAGCCATGGTTCTTATCTATATTTGGTTGTTTCTGATTATATCGATGATCATTACTTTGGTTTTCTGTATATCTATTTTCAATACATTATTCCGTACCTACTCACCGTGCCCAGCCTAATCATAGTTTGTTCGAGTTCTTGTAGTGAAGGCGCCAATATAACAGTATCATCAGCATTACGTATGTTTTTGATTCTTCTTCCTCCTATAATAGCTTCCCCACCTTACCATTCCTCAAAAACTTGAGTCGTAATATGTTCACTATAATAGGGGATATTATACACCCCTGCCGAACTCCAGATTTCAATTTTGAAATTTGTCTAAATAGCGTTTTTAATAAATAGGACATGTATTTAGGATGAAAGAAAACCGGCTTCTAAAAGGCAATATTAATTATTAACCACAGAGGAAGAGACCTATTGGAAGACCAAGAAAGCAATAAAAGCGTTTAAAAAAGGATGTGGATATGGATTAGGACGCAAGACATCTTGGCATTATCCAGGTCTCCTTTTAGTCATATTTCTCCTGTTTCCCTTAAGCTGACGAAATCAATACGTTAAGGGTCGTTAGTAATGATAAATCCATCGTAAATTAAGATAAATCTTCGTTTTAATCAATTCTTTTCCAAACTGCCAACACTGCAATACTCGACTTAGTGTACGCCACTTACTTGTGAAATGCAACCACTACGCAGCAGAACGGACCAAATATGGTATCAATGTGGACCATAAAATGTGTAATGTGATAGAGTTCCTCAAACATTGTAAAGTATACCATCTACTGTAAATTTAATTTACACTGTAAATTATTTATTGTTATTGTAATAAAGTTTCTTCTGTCAATGGCCGCAGCAGCCGAGACCGAGACACGTTAATTGAAATAAAAAAAACTCAATTCTTTAAAAATTTTACCTGAACCAGACTCTGCTCTACTTTTTTGTGCTGCTCTTTTTATAAATTTTATCTAATAGTCCAGAAAGCCACTGCGCATCCGCTAGGAAAAATATTCTAATTCGGATTTTTTGCACAATCTTATTCAAAAAGGACTCCTTTTAACAAATGTGCATGTTGCCAGGACCAAAAGGTGGTCAAAAATTTTTTAAACGTTTTTTTTTTTGTTTTTTTCGTAAAATAATTTTTTTTGCATGGAAAAAAGTTTTTTTAGGTTTTTTGGATCATTCCCAACAGAAAAGGTCTTTGGTGACTTTTCTCTAAAAATAATAGTTTTTGACATTTAAGCGATTAAAAATTGAAAAATTGCGAAATCGGCCATTTTTAACCCTCAAAAACTATATGAAAAACTGAAAATTTGAATGTTGCCAAGATAGGTACATATTCTTTAAACATCGATTGATGAAATTCCGAAGAGTTTTTTGCAATACAATATTCAAAACTCCTTTGTTTTTTAATTGCTAATCAAGCGTGCGCGACACTATTTTCCACTAACAGTATGGTGCAAATGAAACGAATAAATTCGTTATTTCGTAAACCGGCGACTTTAAGGAAAAATCCCGAAACAGGTCGATTTTTATTTTTAAGTTATGATATTGTGGCATATATGGTATACTAGTGACGTCATCCATCTGGACATGATAACGTAATCGATGATTTTTTTAAATGAGAATAGTGGTCATGTGCTAGTTCATTTGAAAGGTTCTTCAATTCTCTATTCAGTAATATAAATATTTACATAATTATTTATACAGAGTGTCCAAAAAAAATTTATTGAATTAAATTATTTGACAAAAAAAGAAGTAGAAGGACACCCGGTATAAATAATTATATAAATGTTTTCATTACTGAATAGATAATTGAAGAACCTTTCAAATGAGCTGCCACACGACCCCTATTCTCATTTAAAAAAAATCATCGATTACGTCATCACGCCCATACGGATGACGTCAGTAGTATACCATATATGGCACAATATCATAACTTAAAAATAAAAATCGACCTGTTTCGGGATTTTTCCCCAAAGTCGCCGGTTTACGAAATAACGAATTTATTCCTTTCATTGGCACCATACTGTCGGTGGAAAATAGTGTCGCGCACGCTTGATTAGCAATTAAAAAACAAAGGAGTTTTGAATATTGTATTGTAAAAAACTCTTCGGGATTTCATCAATCGATGTTTAAAGAATATCTACCTATCTTGGTAACATTCAAATTTTCAGTTTTTCACATAGTTTTTGAGGGTTAAAAATGGCCGATTTCGCAATGTTTCAATATTTAATCGCTTATAATATGTCAAAAACTATCATTTTTAGAGAAAAGTCACTAAAGATCTTTTCTGTTTGGAATGATCCAAAAAACTTAAAAAAACTTTTTTCCATGCAAAAAAAATAATTTTAGGAAAAAAACAAAAAAAAACGTTTAAAAAATTTTTGACCACCTTTTGGTCCTGGCAACATGCAAATTTGTTAAAAGGAGTCCTTTTTGAGTAATATTGTGCAAAAAATCCGAATTAGAATATTTTTCCTAGCGGATGCGCAGTGGCTTTCTGGACTATAATTATGTTTCTTGTTAACTTCCTCCAGGTCTTGTTTTATTCTTTCATTTTTTTAAGTAGTTCGGTGAAATGAATGTAACTACCCGGCCATATTTTTGCGGCTTTTAGGTTTCCAAATAGTTTGGCACTAATTTTTTTATATAGTTTTTTAAGTTTTTATTATATTCACACATGTGATTTTTTCCAGTTGTTTCGTTTTCTGATTAATTTTGGTTGCGCATTCCATATCTTTATCCTTTTCTTTTTTTAATTTTGCTTTATCTGAGAACGGTTGTGACTGATTCATATTCATACTTACTTATTTTATATTTTTTCATAATATATAGTGTAGCGTTCCTGTTTTCTTTGAGAAAAATTTCTCATTTGTGTTCAAAAATTTTCTGATGGGTGAGAGGAGTGTGTAGTTACAAACGGAACATCTTTGATATTTTATTTAAATAATTATTTTACTTTATTTTCTTTAATATTTCATTAGTAATAATTTTCTTGTATTTGTTTTACCCTTTTCGTCGTTAAAAACTCGTTGGCGCCCTCTTTTATTATCCTCTATTTTGCACAGAATAAGCAGTTTTCAATTTGGATTCTTCATCTAAAGGAAGTTTATAAAAAGCAAGTTTAAGATCAATAGAAAACATGAACTTAGCATCTCTTACTTTAGAAATAATTGTGTCAATTAAAGGCATAGGATAACTATCAGGACCTGTAATTGAATTAAGTTTCCTACCATCAAAGCAAACTCGATGTGAACCATCTTTCTTTGGTATCAGCCACAATGGCGAAGACCACGGTGTACTAATAGTTAAGGGCTCTATATCTTTGAGTTTAAGGGGCCCCACGTTGGGCGCCAGTGAAACGAAAACGACAATAAAGGCGCGAAAGACTATCCCAGCTAATTGTAATACCATTCGAAAATAATATTTTAACCAACTAAGATAGCTAGCGTTCACCCCAGCCTAGCTCAGTCTCTCAGTGTGTGTGTTCGTCTTGTCCAAATCTTAGATATGAACTCTGAAAATTTAGAATGAAAGCAAACAAAACAGTATTTTTGAAGTTATGCTTTTTTAGGCGCGATTGAGAGTAAAATTTCATAATACTGCGCGCATGCGCACACAGACAGTATGGCGTTTAGTTGCTAAATCTTTCTAGTTATGTATAAATATATCAGTGCAAGAAAAGGTGTGAAAAGAATATATTAGTGTTTTTAGTAAATATATTTATTATAATTTTTGTGTCTTTGGATTAGCCTTCCTCAGGAGTTAGATGAGTATTATTAAAACATTTTATTTTATATTTATTAGACTTCACACCTTTTCTGTTTGTTACCGTGAATTGTCATTAGGTACGTCCAAACCGATACAGACACAGTCCTCGTAGCGTATTTGGTATAGCATTCGGCCAGAGATCGAGAGGTCTTGAGTTCGAATCCGGTGTAATCCTATACTTTTTTAAATCTTTTTGAAAGCGGTAAGCACAAAATTGGTTTGGTGTTTAAAAAAAATTAAAACAAACTCTTTAAAGTATATTTTTGCACGATTGATCATTTTTGACTGTTTACCGTGACAGATTTTACGTCAGTCGGTGACATTTACTAGCAACTCGACGGTAAGTAATCCAACTCGACGGTAAGTACTCCAACTCGACGGTAAGTAATTCACTTACCGTCGAGTTAAAAAATCTCTTAATTTTAATTTATTTTTTGAAAGAGTAAAGAAAACTAACGAATTATTTATTAATATTGAAACTTCTTAGGCCTATAGCCAACATTTTTTCTCTTCAAATACGCGATCAAAGTTGAAAACTTGGAAATATCAATGCCATCATAAAGAAAAACGGTGGATTTAATCATTGAATATTCTGCCCAGAGGCTTCCAGGAGCTTTCAACTACATATGTCTTTGAACGAAATATGCCAATAGAGTCTTTTCTTCGATTCTTAAATTCTTGCCTTCGCACCATTTTTTAAAACTTTGGTAGGTATTTTGATAACGGATTTTGGATTTTTCGGGAATAATTGCGGAACACCCTTCTTCCCAAGCCCGTTAAATTTCTTCAAATTCACTTTCGCTCATATTTTAATTTATAATAATCAAAATTGTACTTAAAATTATTGACAACTAAATAAAAACTCAATTCTCCATTGTTGTTATGCACCCTAGTTACTACCTAACAACCAAAGTATCTATCTTGATAAAATGAATGAAACTAGTCAATATGACGAAAATGTTTAATTTTATAATTTATAATGGTATCAATCGTGAAAAAAACGTTATAAGCATGTCGAACGTTAAGGGTAACCGATCTCAGACAATAATTGGTGTCGTCGCTCCGCTCCCCCTCCAAACAATTTTCTTCGATCGGTATAAAACCCTTACCGTTCTCCATATTTAATATACTATTATTTTTAAGAAATCATATAATAGAAGTATACACACATTCTTTTTTTTAACTAATCATGTTTATTGTTCATAAAGATATGATAAAAATGTGACTTATTAAATGCATTAACACATATATTCAAATTCTTGCCAAAAACTAACAATTCTGGATTAAACTTATGGCTTTTGTTATCTGGTTCGATGGTAACTTCTTGATGTCGAATGGTACTGCTGTTGGTTCTGCAACGGGCTCTGGGATTGTAGGTGTTCAGGGCCACCGGGCCTACAGGTGTTGGTTGTTGCAGTCCAGATGAAGTGGTTGCAGTCTGGATAACATGTTCCTCGTTATTGTATCACCGGCGATTTGAGGATGCTCGCATCTCCCGGAGGGAGAAAAGTGGTTTTATTCCCAAAATTTAGAATACAAATCGGGTATAAGTTTGACATCAAGAAGAAAAGGTACCGTTGCCAAAAAGTATACAAAAAGTAGCAGATGGCAAGGGGTAAATTAAATGGAATTAAGACTGAATATTACTAGTTTAAATTTGATTACTAAACGTGCATATATGTAAATTAAAAAGTTATATTTAAAACTAAAATATCAGAACACATGCTTTGACATTGGAGGTTAGGTTAGATACGCAAAAATGATTATAAAAAGCTGTTAGATGTAGAAATGTAGTTAAAATATGATAATATGTATTCTTACCCCTAGAGAATATGGTGGGATGAAATAGATGGGGCCTTATGGGCTCATCTCTTAAAATAGATTAATTTTGCCCCTTCATTACTAATTGTCACTCTCATTGACATAACAGCGCAAAGTATGAGTAGATGGGCAACCATGTTCCGTGTTGAAAGACAGATATCTACAGAGTAAGAATAATATGAACTACGTTCCGTATGATGATTTAGATTTTAGATGAAAATAGAGATAGGAAATAGAGGATAATAAAAGAGGGCACCAACGAGTTTTTAACGAAGAAAACAGGTCAAACAAATACAAAAAAAATTATTACTAATGAAATATTAAAGAAAATAAAGTAAAATAATTATTTAAAAATAAAATATCAAAAATGTGACGTTTGTAACGTTACAATAGTATGGGTTATCGATCATTAACTTCTGTTGATGTTTTATTTAGGGTTCACGCATATTTCTATTTATATATTCATATTGATCTTATTGATAACACATGTAAGTAAAATCCTTCTACAGATAATGTGCACAATAGATTATGTAGATCAATTTACCGCCAGTAAAATAGCTCCTGTACAAGTGGGGAAGGGGAACACGAGAACAAATTTTCTACAACTAATTAAAAAATCTCAACGTCCCCCTGTATCTCTGTTTCATACACTACGAGAGAGCATTAGATAATGTACAGTGGCATTTACTATGGCCAATAATATTAATATAAACATTCCGATTCACCTAGTCACCTAAACGACAAGTTTGTATGAAAACAATGAAGCAATCGTGAGATGGTAAAACATGTACTCTTCGCGGTACAAAATTAGGAAAGGCGCCAGACAAATCTGCATATTATCCTTCTTCTTCTTAGGGTGTCTGTCCCTTCCGAACGTTGGCGATTATTCTGGCTATAATGACTTTGTTGGTTGCTATACGGAATAGTTGTGTTGAGGTATTTCTATACCATGCTCTCAGGTTAGCAAGCCAGGATATTGTTTTTCGTCCTGGAGCCCTTTTTCGTTCAATTTTACCTTTTAAAATGCACTAGATTAGCTCATATCTGCCTTGATTACTCATTATATATCGCAAGTACTTCAGCTTGTAGTACATGGTATCTTCAGGATCCTTGTGTACAACCATAGCTCAAAAGTCTAAAATTTCGATAGAGTTTCTGCCTTTAATATCCACTTTTCTACTCGAAACTTTAATACACGTAACATTTAAGAAGCCTTATTTTTTTAGGGTGAGGTCATGGCTCTTGAACACAGAGCTCATAGTAAAGAATGCACTTTTTGCCTTTCCGATACGACATATAATCTCTTGAGTATTGTTCCACCACTCATTGATCATAGTTCCCAAGTAGTTGTATTGTGATACTTACACGTTCAATTCTCATTTGGTTCACATACAGATTTGTTTCAGTTATGTTTTGCTTGCTGATGATCATTAGCTTGGTTTTGCTAGTGTTTTTTTGTTTTTTATATCTATGCTATATTCTTGCTAAGAATACGTTTTTCGATAAAATAATTACTTTTTGATTTATTTGCAAAAAGCCACCAGACAAAGGGTTTTTTATTGAATAATAAACATTCTCACTCGCAAACAATTCGAAAAGAATTAACTTAATAAAAAAACTCTATAGAACAAAAGTTGATTAGAATTAGTCAATTTATCCTTTTTCTGACTTACTTTAAACGTTTGTTTTTCCACCCCTCAGAAGGGGTGACTTTCACCCCCCCAAATAAAAGCAACCAACGCGAACGGTACAGTTTTAACTTTAAAGTAGAGATTAAGTAGAACCTAAATCAAGATTTTCATGCAATTGGAATTGACCCTGAGAATTACACTCCAAAACGGTCATTTACTAAAAGCTGAAGTAATAATAATATAATATCTACATATACAGGGTGATTGATTAGAGGGGTAAAGCTCAATAGATCCGCTGTAGTAACAGATAGCAATAAAAGTTAATAACAAAAATTGTAGCCAACTTTGAGCTTCACATTACAAAATTAGTTAGAATGTTACAGGTTGTTCGTTAACACAGTGGCAGACCAAACTAATGTTTTTGTAAATAGAACACCCCATATTTTATTTTAAATTCGAAATCCTGTCACCTTCTTCATCACAAAAATATAAAGGTTTGTTATGTTATACAGGGTATTTACAAAGTTATAACCAATTTTGTATGAAAATCGTAACAAGTTCAAATCCCTGTATAAATAAAAATAAGCACAACAGCAATGGTTTATTAATGCCATATGTCGGTTCGCTAAACTCAGACGCAACTGGCTAGATATTTTAGTCGATAATTTTTTTGTTTTTTGCCAATTTTGCAAAAATTGGCAAAATTGCTAACTACTAAGTGATTATTAAATATTTAGTAATTATTTTTTGCCAATTTTACTAAAATTGGTCAAATTACCGACTAAAATATCTAGAAAGTTGCGTCTGAGTTTAGCGAACAGACTATATTTTGTTTATTGTCAAAATTTTCATGACATTGCTAATTTTCTTTATATCAAATACGGGGTGAGTCAAAATGCAAGTACATTATTTTCTCAGTAATGTTAAATGGAACACCCTGTATTTTATATCATTATTGAAAAGTAACATTACAGTACTTTAATTTTTATATAACATTCCCTATGTCCAAATTTATTAGTTTTCGAGATATTTTCATTTTTATAGCAAATTATTTTAAGTGTCTAAATTTATCTAAGTTTTAAGTAAGCCATGACTGAATTGACAATTGACGATTATTGATTATCAATCCGGTAATCAGAGTAACAATGTAGCAAATAAAGAAATAAAAATAATTTATTAGTAATACATTTTACAAAAAAAAAAAAAACAAAACCACAACATGCAACATTTTTGAAAAAATTAGAACTACTTTTTTATATAAATGTAACAAATAAAGAAAGAAAATTAGTAATAAATTTTACAAAAAAACACACAAAATACAAAATACAACATTTTGTGAAGACAATTCAACACTACTTTTGTATGTAAATGTAAAAATGTAACGAATAAAGAACGAAAAATAAATTATCAGTAATACATTTTGCAAAAAAAAACGTTTGAAAATATTAGAAGCTACTTTTAATAAAATATTTTTTGTAATTAATTACATAAGGTGTTCAAAATTACCTCCTAACACATTTTTTATGCACTCCTAAAAATGATCATTGAATGAGCTACTTACTCTACGAAGCATTTGTAAATTAACACATCGAAATACACTTTGTATTCTATTTTTCATCTCATTCCTTGTTGTTGGAGGTATTTTATAAACTTCATTATTAATGTAACCCCAAAAAATTCAGTCCAGTTTATTAAGTTCTGGTGATTTGGGTGGCCACGCTACTGGTCCATTCAAAAATGAAAATATCTCGAAAACTAATAAATTTAGACATAGGGAATGTTATCTTAAAATTAAAGATCGGTAATGGTACTTCTCAATAGTGATATAAAATACAGGGTGTTCCATTTAAAATTACTGAGAAAATAATTTACTTGCGTTTTGACTCACCCCGTATTTTATATAAAGAAAGTTGGCAATGTCTTGAAATGTTTGACAATAAATAAAAATATATGGCACTAATAAACCATTGCTGTTGTGCTTATTTTTATTTATACAGGGAGTTGAACTTGTTAAGATTTTCATACAAAATTAGCAATGTGAATAATTCTTGAAAATTTTTACAATAAATAAAAAAACATGGCATTAATAAACCATTGCTGTTTTGCTTATTTTTATTTATACAGTGAATTGAACTTGTTACGATTTTCATATAAAATTGGTTATAACTTTGTAAATACCCTGTATAACATAAGAAACCTTCATATTTTTGTGATGGAGAAGTTGGGATTTCGAATTTAAAATAAAATATAGGGTGTTCCATTAAAAAAAACATAAGTTTGGTCTGCCACTGTGTTATCGAAGACCCTGTAACATTCTAACTAATTTTGTAATGTGAAGCTCAAAGTTGGCTAAACTTTTTGTTATTAACTTTTGTTGGTATCTATTACTATAGCGAATCTATTGAGCTTTACCCTACTAATCAATCACCCTGTAAACTAAAAACATCAAAATCAGCTACAATATTCTTGAATAATTGTTAAGGAGATGACGACTCAGTTATAACGGGTGCATTTTAATGGATACAAGGGACTGATTATACATATTTTCACATTCAGGAAATTCACATTTCACAATAAATTTTCAATTTTCGCATCGGAATCATTAGCTATACTTTAATGATATATGTAATAGGTATTTCTTTCATAGTCCTGTCGGAATGGCATTTGACCTTCCATGATTGACTACTCATGATAAACATTACAGGAATTTTCTGTTATAATATAGTGAACACCATCTTACAAATTTCCAGTTTTCTAGACACACACATTTTGTACTATATCTTCTAAATCAGTATTTTTTATTTCAGGTTTTCTAAAAGTCCAGAAGTGTGCCTTTGCCCCAAGTTACCCAAAGGCACCAATGTTGTGAAAGCCAACGTATACCTACCTCACCCAGAAATCAACTTCCCGATTCCAGTGGAAATACCAGCTGAAAACTGTGATAAATGCGGACTGAACCAAAAAAACACGCCTCCTCCTAACCTTCATCCCGAAATCAAAAACAAATTAGACTACCACAAATACACTGCCCTAGCATACGAAGGGCAATCGATTCAAAACAACGACGAAGCCCAGAAGTTCCTCCAAGGCTTCGGGATACTCACACCCATGGGTAACGGGATAGCGTCCAGTTTAAGGAAGAGCTCGATAGACGGAGAAGTTATCCAGACCATCAAAAGGAGTTCCAAAAATTTAGAGTTAAAGAGAAAGAGTTTGATCGATACGGAAGACTATGACTACCTGAAATCGTTGGTGGCAAAGCTGAAGTATGAAGTGTGTGAGATCGAGGGAAAGTATGAATCTGTACAGTCCGAATTATTCGATGTGAAAAAGTTGCTAGGATGTAAAGAGTCTCAAGTACTGAAACTGCAAAGGGAGATCCACAAACTTAAGGTAAGAGAGTTCTTCAATCAATAATAAGTATTTTTACGTTAGACAAATTTTGATAGTTTTAGGGCCGATTGTTCGAACGCTAATCAACAATGATCATTATCAAATAATTAATTACTGTCAATGTCAACTTTGTTTGGGTTGTTAAAAAGTCTGTGGAGTTTATAATCAATTAATATAACAATAATTATTAACATAATTAATAATAAATCTCATAATTGTAATTAATTATGTTTCAGCAACCCAAACAAAGTTGACATTGACAGTTTTGGTGACAGTAATTAAATATTTGATAATGATCATTGTTGATTAGCGTTCGAACAACCGGCCCTAAGTGTATTAAACACTGTTCTACATTATTTTATATAAATCAAATCATTCGATACGACAATGTTTGCGAACAATTGTAACTACTTGTACAATCAAAACACTAATATTAGTAATTGTTGAATAAATTTAATTGGACAGGAAATGCTGATTGAATAATTACAAATCGCAGTTTGTCTATACAATAAAACATAAAAAACGCAAAAGTGGAAATAAAATCTAATATAAAACAGAAAATCCACATAGTAAGTAGCATAGATTAAAAATAGCTGCAATCAGAAACTTCTTCTCTTCTTCTTCTTCTCTTTTTTCCTTATGCCTATTACGGCGTCGCATTGTGGTCCGTTGTTTTTTTCACCCATTTTTTCCACGCTTTTCTGTTTTTGACTAGGCGTTTCATTTCTTTTTTCGTTTTCCCTCGTGCATTTCCTATGTCTTCTATTTGATCCCTCCAGTTCTTTCGGGGACGCCCTCTTCTCCTTTTTGTCGTGTTTCTTATTTCCAGCATTTTCCTGGACATTCTTCCTTTCACTTATTATGAATCTTCCTTTTCACTTCCATTTATATGTATTTATGTCCTAGTATGGATTTATTTAAGGCATAAAATATTCGTGAGGATTTTTTCTCTCTGTTTGCTATTTAAGCCTCTATTTTCCCGTCGTCAGTTATTATCATCATCATAGTCATTAACATCTTAGTAGATGTGTTGTGGGTCATAATTGGGCTTCAGCAGCTCGGACAGTTTGATTGATAATATTTCTCCACTGGTCGCGGTCATCAGTTACATGTATTGCCTCAGTATACTGTTTGTTGAGAAGCTTTTTAGTAATGTCCGCCCATCGCTGTGGAGATCTTCCGCGTTGGCGTTGAGTCTGAGGCCTTCCTTGGACCACCAACCGCTCCATTTTGTGATCACTTCGATGGATATGACCAAAGAACTTTAAAATTCTAGAGTAAACGGTACTGGAGAGACGCTGATCCGGTTTAATTTCATCCAGAGCCGAGATATTTGTACGGCGAGCCGTCCATGGAATTCGAAGCAGGCGTCTCCATGTCCACATTTCAAAGGCGTCTATACGTCGTCTATCTGATTCTTTGACTGTCCATGTCTCGCATGCATAGTAAAATATGGAAAAGACCAGAGTTGAAACGAGTCTCTTTTTGTTTGTCGTAGTAATGTGACGATCACGCCAGACCCCGTTTAGTTCACTCATTGCTGCTCTTGCTAGTTGAATGCGTCTTCTAATTTCGGGTTCACAACTGCCTGTGTTGTTAACTAGAGCTCCAAGATATATCATAGATGAGACTACCTCGCATCCCGCAATAGTTTGGGTTTCAGGAAACTGTTGTTGGCGATCAATAACCATGATTTTGGTTTTGTTTTAGTTAACCATGAGTCCAAATTTAGCACTTTCTACCTCGAGTTTTTCTAATAATTCAGTAATTTCTTCTGGAGTAGAGGCTAGAAGTGTAGTGTCGTCTGCGAAACGCAAGTTAGATATCTTAACACCACCTAGGTTTACTCCTCCCTCCCAACCATCCAAGACTCTGCGCATTATGAACTCCGAATAGATGTTAAATAATAAGGGAGATAAAACGCATCCTTGGCGTACTCCCTTCTCCAAAGTGCATTTGTCAGACAGGTATCCGTCCATTCGAATATATGCCAGGTTATCTTGGTACAGTTTGCTAATAAGGTGAGTCAAGTGTTTAGGTACACCCATTGTCGTCAATATGTTCCATATTTTGTCCCATCTAACATTATCAAAGGCCTTTGTATAATCGACGAAACATATAAATATCGGGATCTGGTATTCTCTGGCTTTTCCTATGATGTTTCTTACATTAAGGATTTGTTCTCTAGTACCTCTGCCCTTTACAAATCCAGCCTGCTTAGGTGCTATTTGCCAACTTATGAAGTTTTCTAGACGCCGTTGCAGTATGTAGAGGATCACCTTACTGGCGTGTGATATTAGAGCTAATAGCCTGTAGTTGTTACAATTATTTGTTGAACCTTTCTTATGAAGAGGTATGATTATGGTCTTTCTCCAATCCTCAGGCCAGACGCCTGTGTGCCATATTTCATTACACAATCTATGTAATATTTTCACTCCACATTCCGGAAGATGCTTCAAGAAGTCTGCAGTAATGAAATCATATCCTGCTGCTTTGTTGAACTTAAGTCTTTTTAAAGCGAATTCCACCTCGGAAAATAGTATGTCAGGTTCAGATTCAAAACTAGTGTGGTGTGTCTCTGTTGAAGGAGAATGGAAAGTGGAGGTCTGGCAGTCGGTACAAACGGGGTGTCCGCTGGCATCTGGTCCGTATTGGCGTGTAAAGACTTACAATACGCCCTCCAAACATCAATAACCTTGTCCAAATCCGTCTGTACATTACCTTCATCATCTTTGATAGACCAAGATTTCTGCTTGAATTTACGTGTGAGTAGTCTGACTTTATCAAAGAGTTCTTTGGTGTTATTTGTGTCGGCATGTAGTTGAATTTCTCTGCAGATTTTGTCTATATGTTTGTTTTTGTCTCGTCTACAAGCAGCCTGAATAGCTCTAGATAGCTGTCGGTACTGGGAATTCCTGAGAGGGTTCTCGATTCCAGCAATTTTAAGTTTTCTACGTTCTTCAACGAGGTCAAAAGTATCTGCAGACATCCACACTTTTTTGGTCCGATTGAGACTGCATTAGACTGTGCCTCGCAGTCAGTCAAGGTCTGTATCAAGGTATTTTAAAAGATAACCAAATCTTTTCGGAATGAGTGACGATAGTTGGTAAAATATTTTCGAATCTTTCATTACATTGGTTTTTAAATTGTTGTGTATCTTTTATTTTTGATATCCTCTTGTTTCGGATCCTAGCACATGCCTTGAATTTTTGCTTTAGCGTTGCAAAAAGAAGTTGGTGGTCAGAGCCGCAGTCAGCGCTAGGTCGTGTTTTACATTGGCTAATAGATGTTTTCCAGCGATGTTTAATCATTATGTAATCGATTTGATTTCGGTGTCGTCCGTTAGGTGAGATCCAAGTGTACAATCTTCTGGGGTGGTGCTTATACATAGAGTTCATTATTGTCAAGTAATTGTCAACGCAGAACTGGATAAGGCGGTCTCCCCTTGAATTACGTTCACCTATTCCATATCTACCCACAATATTTCGTATGTGTTCGTCAGCCATAGTAACTCCGATTTTTGAGTTTAAATCGCCCATGATTATAGCGATGTCTTTATTTTTGATATTTTGCAGATATGATTCCAGTTCGTTGAAAAAAGATTCAGTTGTATCATCATCAGCAGTTGAGGTAGGCGCATAGACCTGAATTAAATGGACAATAGAGGGAGATCCATTTAGTTTTAAGGAAATTATACGATCACTGATAGCTTGATATCCCAGTATATAAGGAGAAAGAGATTTTGAAACCCAAAAGCCAACACCATCGATACTTTTGTTAGTGTTGCCGGAAAAGCACATGAAATGTCCCAAATTAGTTATGTAGTGCCCCTCGTTACGGAAGTGAAGTTCAGAACTAAATCTGAAAGAAGACCAAGGAGCATTCAGACCTGCAAGACAGACTAACGATAACATATTCAATTTAAGAAGACTGATAGAGAGAAAAATATAAGAAGGAGAAGAGTTGTTCCTGACATTCATAAACTTGAGAGATGACTTCGATTTACTAGACAGAGAGAAGATCTGGAAAAGCTTAAAGGACTTGGAAGAACCCACATAATTAATCAAGATTATCAGGAGTACATATGACGTAGTTCAGTTATTATACTCCCTAGGTATTCATATGTTGATAATTACCTTTTTAATGTTATCTGATTGCATTTTATCTCTCTGTTGTTTAGGTCCTCCTTGTTATTTATTATCATTGTTTTGGTTTTGTCTATATTTATTCTCATTCCCATCATTTCAATTTCTTCAGTCCATATATTAAGGTTTTTCTGTATTTTATTTTTATTATTGGCTATAAGCACTATATCATCTGCTTAGCGTTAAGAGATATCTGGTCACGATATCATCTGCGTATAGTAGACTATTTATTTTTACTGGTTCCAAATTTCTGTAGCCGATTAGGGTGTTAACTCCTTGTCCCCTTGCTCTAATATTTTTTATTATTCGGTCCATTCTTATTACAAAGAGTAAGGGGCTGAGACAGTCGCCTTGTTTTAGTCTGTCCATTAGAAACTCTTCTGACCGCTAATCTGCAATTTGTACTTTAGCGTTCACTACGTCATATGTACTCCTGATAATCTTGATTAATTATGTGGGTTCTTCCAAGTCCTTTAAGCGTTTCCAGATCTTCTCTCTGTCTAGTAAATCGAAGTCAGCTCTCAAGTTTATGAATGCCAGGAACAACTCTTCTCCTTCTTCTATTTTTCTCTCATCAGTCTTCTTAAATTTAATATGTTATCATTAGTCTGTCTTGCAGGTCTGAATGCTCCTTGGTCTTCTTTCAGATTTAGTTTTACATATTCTATAAGTCTTTTTTCTAATATTTTGTGTATGTTTTATAAGTAACTTGAGCTAGGCAGATTGCTCTATATCATAAATTTCAGAGACTTCAAGAGTTAAATAATTGTAGATAAATACTAAAAACAATGTATTGTGAAAGTATAAGAGAAGTAGCTTAAAAGAAATCAATGATGTATTGTACGGCTTTTCTACACCCTACACTACACTATTCTTCGTCTTCTTCTCGTAGCACTACAACCCGGGGTAGGTCTTGGCTGACTACACAACTTGCTTCCATCTCGAACGTTCGTCCATGATAGTTGGGTCAGCGGGTAACCCCACTGTTGTTAAATCTGACCATATATTCTCTCTCCATCGCATTCGTGGGCATTCTAACAGTTTTCTCCCTGTGGGGGCTTCCTCCTAGATTAACTTGATAAGGCGGTTTTTAGGGAGTCTATGAACATGGCTTAGACGTTAAGATTTAATTTCTTGGACTACGTCGCTCGCCCTATACATCTGTTTGACCTCAGAATTTGTTCTCATTCGGTATTGGTTGCTATTAGGGTCGTGCTAAGGTCTGAAGATTGATTTTTCTCTCAAAACATCTAAGTTTTCTTTTAATTGCTTTGGTCAGAATCCACGTCTCACACCCATACATCATGAGTACAGGTCTAATCACTATTTTATACATTCTGATCTTTAATGTTCCTGCTTCTCTGCACTATTATTATACGACCTTATAGAGCACATTTGCTTTAACCAAAAATTCTTATGGTTTTGGTTGTCCTCGATTATCTTGGAGCAAACCTTTTACCATACCCTCGAGAGGTTTTATAAAGAGATATAGACACTAAACTGAAATATCTGAAAGGAGCCGTTATTGGATGCTGTCATACAATCATGTAATGTTAATTTAGGCGATATTTATCTCATAAGTTTCTGATAGCGAAGATACCTATATCCTTAAACTCAGACACAGACGGCACCGATGAGGATTGATTTGATTTTGCTTGTTTAGATTATTTCTATAGTATATATAACGAATTTATAGAACTACACTTTTAGCATAATGTTATAATACTCGTCGATCGTCTTCTTTAGGTGTTTACAAATCCATAACATTTCAAGTTAAAGAGTGTTTTTGCTGAAAAAACAGCACACAAAACGTTGTTAAAGAGAATATTTATTTTAGACATTTGTGTTCGAGAATTTGATCTGTGCACTATGTTTGCTTTATTTTTCAATGAGGAGGTGCGTTTTTACAAGAAAATGAGTAATTTCACGTCAGAACATTGCAGCCCAAATTGCAGCCTTAATGCAGCTAATTAAGGCTAAATAGCATTGCAGCAATATATTCCTGATGTTATGGAAATCCACCAATCCAGAATTTCACGAGCAGCTTTAAGAAGGTATAGATGAAGTATCGTCCCAGTTGCACGAACCCCGCAGGTGAACGCTATTTACATCTGCAGACTTTGCGTACACGTCATGTTACAGCTAGACAACTGCGAAATGATCTTTCCACAGCCCTTAATGTTCGAGTAAGTGTTAATTCGGTTAGCAACAGTATAAAGGAATTTGAAATTAGACGCAGAATGCCAGCTACTACTCCACTGTTAACGAGGGCACACCGTGTGGCACTAAACGTCCTCTAAAACTTTTAGGTTAGATTGACATTCTGTAAATAGATATTATAGAGGACCGCTAAAATAATTTTTTTAAAGGAATCATCTAAAAGTGTTTGAAATAAATACGGCAACGTCGCACATTTAGCGTTTTTAAACTACTTTTAACCTAGAAATTGACCACAAACTGACACAAATTTACTATCTGTTGAATTCCTAAATTTCCTGTACTTTCTTTGAATAAAATAAATTGTATATTATCTAGTTAGGTAAAAAAGAGACAGCTTTGCATTACACGGTTAATTATGGGGGATACTACGGGGGGGTCTAACCCCCCCGGTGATGAGGAGATGTTAGATAATATAGAAAACACTGAAAATAATAGTAGTTTAAATAATACACCATTACTTGATAGCAATGCTAATTCAATCACTATTAATAACAATGAAATAAAAAAAGGAAAAAAACATTTCTATTATCAGTACACTGATACCGGTCCCTTTGAGGTATATATGGAGTCAAAAGGCGATAACGTTAGTAATTATAGTTTTTTGAAATTAGAAAAATACATAAATGACAAAAAAATCGAGAATGTACTTAAACTTAGCAAAAAAGGAAAAAACCGAATTAGCGTTGCTTTCAAGAAATGGGAGGATGCTAATAAATTTGTTTTAAATGACGTGGTCAGAAATGATGGATATGAATTGTTTATTCCGGCAAATAACGTAACATGTAGGGGAGTCGTTAATAATGTAGATACTAGTATATCGGATGCAGATCTAATCAAATTTTCGGGATTGGCTTCGGTCAACATTAAAGTACTAGAAATAAGACGATTTAAACGGAAGTCTAAATATGACACGGAGAAATATATTGATACAGAAACAGTCGCATTTACCTTTTCGGGAAAAGTAATCCCGAAGGAAGTGAATATATATGGGATCCCTTTTAGGGTAAAACCATACATGATACCAGTGGTTCAATGTTATCGGTGTTTTCTTTTTGGACACACAAAAAATCTTTGTAGAGGGGGAGAAAAATGTAAAAACTGCGCGGACAAAATACATGAAGGGGATGGTTCGATGAAATGTTTACATTGTAATAGCAGCTTTCATATAAGTACCTATGAGGAGTGTCCAGAGTATGTGAGACAGCGGAATATTAAGGCTGCCATGTCTCTGGACAATCTTTCATACTACGAGGCATGCGAGAGATTTCCTTATGTTTCTACTAGAAAATCGCAAGAGAATAATATATTCAGAATGAGCCAGGAGGAATTCCCAACATTACATAAAACTCAAACAAATAATTTAGAGACAATTCCCATCAATATGCGATGGATAGAAAATGTAAAGAGTAACCCTGAACACCTGTTTAGTAGAAAAATTGAGAATAACTCAAACAAAAATAAAAGAAAGGCTAATGAAACAAATAAGACATACAATAAAGAAGTACACAATCAATATTTATTATCTCCAAATGGGAGAAGCGAAGAGAGAGCTCGTGCAGTAGACAATGAGACTCCTGGATGTTCCCGTACAGAGCAACTAGAGAGGGACACAGAAAAAACACTGAATGCGATATTAAAACAACTAGATTGGAAACATAAGGAACATATAATCAATTACTTGAACCAGCTATTTATACATGAAAGCTCATCGAACCAAAAGTTGCTAGATTTAGATGGATATCAAGAATCCACTTATTATCCAATGGAACATAAAAAGTTTAAGCATTAACTATAACAGTCTGAAATATTTCATAAGCGAACATAGACCCAAATTAATTCTATTAAATGAAACTTGGCTAAAAAATGATCATCACTTCTATCTAAGAGGATATGAAATACATAGGTTGGATCGAGGGGATGGTTATGGTGGCCTAGCTACTGTGGTTCATAATAGTCTGGATCACAAAATAGTATATAGGTATAATAATAATGTTAGTAAAATTCAAATTTTAGCAACAAAAATAATAGATTGGGACATTACAGTTATTAACATTTATATCCATCCTAGGGCAAAAATAAATTTAAATAGTTGGGTTGGACGCATAAATAAAATCAGGGGAAATAAAATTTTAATGGGGGATATGAAAGCACATAATGCACTTTGGGGAAGTCAAGTGTCTGCTAATGTTAATGGAAGAATAATTCTTAGAGGATTTGGATCTAGTTTGCTGCAATGATGGGAGACCCACGCGGATTACCCTACCTGGACAGAATGCCTCAGCGGTAGACCTAACACTAATTTCCTCGGAAATTGCAAATATATGCCAATGGGATGTGTTAGAGGATTCTGGAGGCAGTGATCATTTTCCAACTTCTTGCAAAATCGCAATTGTAAATGAAAATATAGTAACACAAAAAAGTCATAAAAGAAATACAAAGAATGTCAATTGGGAGAATTATGCTTCAAAAATAGAAGACTTGATGAAGAATGGGTGTGAAGACTATAATTCATTTACACAAATTATGGAAATGGTGAGTGATGAGGAAATACCTCTCTTGAAAACAGAAAAATCTATAAGAAAAAAGAAAAGCCCTCCCTGGTGGGATAAGGAATGCTCTAATTTAATAAAAACAAGAAAAGAAAAAATTAAAAAATATAAGGAAGAAGCAAGCAATGAAAATTATATTGAAATCAAAAAAATATTTGCATACAGTAAAAAAATATTTAAAACAAAAAAAGAAATAGCTTCAAAAGCTTTTGCAATGGATTGACAAGGGACACTCCTCTATCTGAAATATGGCGAACAGTTAAGCTATTCTCCACATATCAAAATGCTGTAATCCCTGCTAAACTTCCCAACAAAAACATAGCTCAGAACATATTAAATAATTTGGCAATTGACATAACAGATCCTGAGTTCACGGTTACCCTAACTAACGAGGATGTGGAGGACATTTCAAGGCAAGAAATAATAAGTGTCATAAATAAAAAGGATAAGGCTACTGGCTTAGATCATAGCTCTAGAGTCATGTGTAGGCAAAATTTTGCAAAATATAATTAAATTAAGAATAGAACAAATAACGGAAAAAAAATCGATACTAAGCCCTAAGCAGTTAGGTTTCAGAAGAAACAAATGGTGCAACGATAATTTAGCTTTAACAATTAATTATATTAGAACTGAATTTAGTAAAAATTTAAATACAATTGGAATTTTTTTGGATATCAGTAGGGCATATGATACAGTCAATATATATTTGCTATATAAATACTTATTAAAGTATAACATCCCAATAACTTATGCAAACTTGATCTTGCAATTTTTGCTCAACAGAAATATCTACGTTAAAGACAAATCAAATAATATATTAGGCCCAATGCAAACATCCACTGGATTGCCTCAAGGGTCTCCACTCAGCCCAATATTATTCAAACTCTATACTAGATCCCTACATGATTTAATAAACCATGAGATGGAGTGTTTTCAATATGCAGATGATTTTGTAGTTCTGGTGCAAGGATCTGATATATACAAGCTAATTAATTCCTTAAATACCCATATAATAAATTTACAGGAGTGGTTTGAGAAACACAACTTTAAAATTTCAGCACACAAATCAAAAGCAATAATATTTAGAAAAAGGAGTCAGGCTTATAACTTCCCACATTTGATATATCAAAATATGGAAATTCCATGGAAAAATGAAATAAAGTATCTGGGATTTCATTTACAGTGCAATTTGAATATGACAATTCAAATTAACGACATGATAACTAAAGCAAACAAAGGAATAAATGTCATGAGAGCAATTTGTGGTACAAAATGGGGAGCTGACCCGAACATTCTTTTGAGTTTATACAAAGGAATAGTTAGATCTCATTTCGATTACGCAGCCAATCTTTTAAACCCCTGCAGTAAAAGTTTGATGATGAGGTTGGAACAAGTACAGAATGTTGCCTTGAGAATCGTAACGGGTTGTCTACGTTCTACACCCATCTTAATATTGCAAGCAGAATGTTCAGTAACAACGTTACAAGTTAGAAGGGAGATACTAGCACATAAATATATACTCAAACAAATGCCTGAAAAAAACAATATCATAGTAAAGAGTCTAAATAAGCTAAACGAAGCAATAAATGCAAACAATAGATTCTGGAGGAACAAGGTCATACCAGATTACTCACTAGCATATACAAATATACTCAAAAAAACAAAAAACATAATTAGATATAAAATCAATCCTATATATGAGGTAGAAAGAAAAACTCTTCTATATCCCATTACAATTAAAAGTCTAGAATTTGAAAAATATGAAATTGAATCGAACGAAAGGTTCATAGCTAAATATGGTGGAATATATAATAATCATACCCACGTATATATAGATGGATCAATAGACCCACAAACAAATCAATCGGGATTTGGAATTTACATCCCAAGCATCAATTATAAATATTCGTCACGACTCCATAACTACACACAAATCTGCACAACTGAAATAATAGCGGTATACAAAGCCATGTCAGTATGTATTGAAAAGGAAATCATGAAAGCAGTGATCTTTGTAGATTCAAAAAGTGCCTTATCCAAAATATCTAGTCACAAATGGGACCAAATGGATTATGTAACTATAATGACCAAAAAACTACTGGTAGATGCAAATAATATGGGATTTTCAATAGGATTAGAATCGGTACCGGGACATCAGGGGATTAAAGGCAACGAGGTGGCAGATAGCTTGGCCAATATTGGGAGAGAATTAAGAGTACCATATGATGTAAAAAACATCAGCACAGATATCTTTTGTGTTACAAAAAAGAACATCTTGACTCAATTTTACAATAACTGGTATTCCCAAATTAAAGGTAAATATCCAGACTATTATGGACTGCAGAATAGTTTCCCTATAAAACCTTGGTATAACAAATGTGGATATTTGGGTAGGAACAATATTATTAACCTTAATCGTTTACGAAGTGGACATTGCAAAACTCCTTGTTATCTCCACAAAATAGGCAAAACGGAAACACCGATATGCGAATGCGGTACTATGGGAACATTGGTACACATCATCTTTGAGTGTCCCATAAATAAACATAAAGATATGGATTTGTATCTAGAACTAATAAAAGCTGGAATAGACAGTCCAATATCTTTACAGAGCATTTTATATAAACCCTCGAATAAAGTTATTAAGATAATCAATAAATTTATCAAATTTTTTCAAGTAGATCTATAGAATTTTCAAAAAATAATAATAATAACAATAACAATAAATAAATACTTCAGAAAATACAGGGAATCTCCTAAAATGTCAAAAATTATATTTGTATCCTTAAAATCCTTAATCCTAACCGAAGGTAGCCAGCCCTAAACCTATGTGAAAATGTTTGGAAGCTACCCCCAAACGAGAAAAGTCTTAAGTTAACCTTAAATATTGTAACACTTTTCCCCCTCTATCTACAGAAAAACAAGAAGAAGGACAAGGACCACACAGGACCAAAGAAAAAAAAATAGATCTGAAGTTGACAGGACACCTGGTTGTGCATTGCCTTGAGCAAGACGCGCATAACCAATAACATGTACTGGGTAAATGATTAAAAAAAAATCGAAACCCAAAAAAAAAGGAAGAAGAAGAAGAAGTCCACAAACTGACTGTCAGCGGCCAAAAATCTTAAGAAAGAAGAAGAAATTGACGGTTTGCTAGAAAATAATATTTATTTTATTTAATTATTTTTTAGTAACACTCATTTCCAATTAAATATTTTTATTTATAAAATTATACATTAAAATATTGCTGAAAAATTGCATATCGTATTTCTTCTTTTCTTTTATACTAACTTGGTCAAAATGGTCTATTTTCAATTATATTAAGGTCATCTTCCTCAGCTGGCTCTAAACGTTCTTTAACTTCATCTTTATAAACATTTTATATGTTTTCTAATATACCATAATAATTATAAATAATTGTTCCTGCATTAATAGCATTATAATTTAATTGCTTTATCAAACATCTTGATTTCAACAATCCACTTAATTTTTCTAGGTACATCTTATGAAATGGTAATTGTAGTTATTTTCAGGTCAATTACTTTTTGTTTTTGTTGTAATCTGAATTTAGCTCTACAAAAAGAAACAAAAATTTGAATTTTGTTATAGGTGTAGTATGTCGATTGTAAAGTAAACTAAGACTTAGCTTTCATTATTATTTATTATTTCTTCACCAATTACATTATAAAAAGCCATTTGCCATTTTTAAATATTTATCTCCATTAAAATACATAAATAACAAACTAATATTCATTATTCATATAAACATAACCAAATAAAAATAATCAAACCACATTTAGCGGGCGCATTTTGACATCCTCTAAAATATTTTGATCTAGCGGGAGTTATAACGGTTTAGGTTATGGTTTTAAAGGATACATAATTTGCAGAATACCAAAATATTTTTAGCGGACGCTAAAATTTTAGAAGCTTCTAAAATTTAACGAAAGTGTTATAGGTCTGGATCCCGCGTATGAAAAAAAAGTTGATTAATAGCAAGCTGAAAATTTGTTAATAGCTTAACGGTGTCTAGTCGGACAAACATTGATGCACGGGAACACTGGAACAGGGGAAGTTTTAACGGTGGAGCATGATAAACGTGTCGTCCTGACAAGTTTATGATGGTGAAAAATAGCAAGTTGTTTTTAAGTTTATTCAATAGCCAACGTTATATAATATATAAAAAAATGTTTGTCCGACAAAAAGGTTGGGCAGTTTAACGAGTCCGACACGTAGAACATGTCACATCACAGGAACTATGTTGGTGATGAATAGCAGTCTGATTTTTGCATGAGAGTTTAATGAAAGGTTAAAAAAGCAATTGGAAGTTCTGTCGGACAAAATGAATGGGAAACTTTCCTAGTCGGACATTCTAAACATGTAAGATATAGACAAAAATGTTGGTGATAAATAGCAAGCTAATTTTGATTTGTTTATGTACAAATTATATTTTGTAACGCAAAAAGTTATATGTCGGACAAAAAGTTTGGGCAAATCGAAGGAAATAAATAAAAAACATTTTCTCAGAATGACTTAGTCACATATTGATAAAGCTATTTTAGGTGTATATTATTATTTATATTCACATATTTGCATGTGCATATATATACATGCACACTCCAAAAAGAATGAGGTAAGTATCAATGCATGTATATATTTCAAAACAATTCTTTTTTTGGGTGGAGTTTGTTCTAGATATTCTCAAAATGATAATAAAAAATGTCAAAGAACATATGAAAGCAATCTCTTAGGGTTTTCTAATTCTAGGTGCATCAGAAAGTACGGAAAATTTCCTACAAAAAACGTTGTATACATTTTTTTCCATACTCAAATCTTAACCCTGTAAGCGACATTGAAAAATGTGAAGAGTCTAAAACTCCGGTGCTTATAAGAATAGACGTAAATATGACACATTATGCTTAGAAGTATGTATTAGAAGGCTGCATTTGTCAGTGTGACACTTTGTGCTATACAAAGTAGTATTTGAAAGTACATGGTCTCTGAGTTTCTGTTTGCCACGTGTGTTGGAAATTAAAATTTATATTAACTATGGAGTGTTTTTGTGTCTATTTTTGAGTGTCAACAGTTTAAATTTGAAGTCGCCAAATCAAAAGTGAAACCATTCAACGGAACATTTTTGAGTAATTTTCGAACATTTTACAAAGTTAGTAAAATACTTGGTCATCAATTCAATGAGGTTCAGTTGCCAGATAATTGTGAAAATTCTATTGAATATCATTCTTCGTGCTATAATGCTTTGCTTGATTGAAAAAGGGTACCTAAATAAATTATTACTAAAATTGTATAACGTAATTTTTCTCCACTTTCTACAAATGAAATAATAATGTAATTAATATGTCACATGGCTAGAAATAATTTGCTGCCAAAATAAATCGATTAGTTTAAATTTGAAGTTACGATTGCAATTTATTATGAATTATTGTCAAAAGTGACAGTTTTTCTTAAAGGGAAATGTATTCATAGACATAAGGGTAGACAGGGAATACAGTGCAAAAAGTCGATAGGTGGTCTATCTATCTCTTTTAACCAAGCGATCCCGCGCATGTGTCAGACAAAAATAGCTAGACCACTCAATCCATAATATAATTTGCCTGATCTACTATAAATGTATTACAGTGAGGTATCTAAATGATGTTGAGATAAATCGAAAGATATCGATTGTAATTGATTGCAGGTACTTTTGACATAGAATAATCACCCCTTATTTAAATTTCAAAAATTATTTTTTTAAATTGTCCGACTACAAAATCTACCCCTTATTTTTTTCCAACAACAGTCATTCTTGGTAAGGAATAATTTACTTAATTAAATTTCGTCTTTGTCGGAAAGCTATTTATCACCAGCATTTTTGTCTATATCTTACCTGTTTAGAATGTCCGACTACGAAAACTTCCCATTAATTTTGTCGGACAGAACTTCCAATTGCTTTTTTAACCTTTCATTAAACTCGCATGCAAAAATCAGACCGCTATTCATCACCAACATAATTCCTGTGATGTGACATGTTCTACGTGTCGGACTCGTTAAAATGCCCAACATTTTTGTCGGACAAACATTTTCTCATATATTACATAACGTTGGCTATCGAATAAACTTAAAAACAACTTATTATTTTTCACAATCATAAACTTGTCAGGACGACACGTTTATCATGCTCCACCGTTAAAACTTCCCCTGTTCCAGTGTTTCCGTGCATCAAAGTTTGTCCGACTAGACACCGTTAAGCTATTAACAAATTTTCAGCTTGCTATTAATCAACTTTTCTTTCTTACGCGGGATCCAGGTCTATTACAGAATACACCCAATTCTGCGTCTGATTCCAAATTCCGTTATTCTGTTTCTAACCTAATTAACACTTGTTCGAACATTACGGGCTGTGGAAAAATCATTTAGCAGTTGTCTAGCTCCCTAATAACACCAAACATTCCATGTATGTTCTAGAATCTACACATAGGACATTGAAAACATTCCTGGAATGTCCTCAAAACCACAAGTACGTCCCCTAAATGTCCCAGAAATGTCCTGTGTCAGCATTTTAAACATTCCTTGAATGTCTTGTTGGAACATTCCATGAATGTCTACGAATGTTCTTTGGACATTCACAGTATATTTTTTAGACAGTCCCTGGATGTAGTCGCTGATGTGACATAATACCTCCGGTTTGTTTTTTCATGAGTTTTGTAAGAGAGACTAAAAACTTTTTTTACAGTCACCTCGTATTTTCATATGATATTTTTTGACATGTTTTGTAGTAAATTCAACTATCTATTTACTACAAAACATGTCAAAATTTACATGTAAAAACAGGATATGACCCTAAAAATGGTTTTTCGTCTCCTACAAAATTCATGAAAAAGCAGATAGGAGGTATTGTCACATCACCGACGATATGCCAGAAGTATATGTGGCCATACCAAATAATACATCCTTGATAAATATAAACATTTTTATTGTACAAAATCTTGTCATATATTTTTTTCCATAATCATCACTACAATGATGATTCATTGTATTGAATTGTACATTACAATTACAATCTGGTCATAACTGACCAATGAGCAATTTTAATTTAACCTAAATTACTACTGTTCCTTAAAATGAAGAGCTTACCCCATAGCGTCTCTTATCTAATCTAACAAGATCGTGCACTATTTTAACATACACAGGCACACAAACACTATGCTCTGCTTTTCACTATCACCTATCACTCAAACTAGTTCAAAAGGCTTTGTCCTCTTCAATCTTCTAGTTTGCCCAGTAGTATCGAGGAGCTGGATTTCCTCAATATTCTCGTACTTACTTATGAAGTTGTTGCTCGTGACTTCCTGCCATCTTCTTGATGATTATATCCAGGTTCCATTTCTAGGTCCTTATGGAAATCACTGTTTGTCACATACCAAGGAGCATCTACAATATGTCTCAGTATTTTGTTCTGGAATCTTTGTATAATTTTTATATTACTTGGCCTAGTAAGTACACCCCCATAGTGGGCATCCATAAGTCTATACAGGTCTTAATATTTGTTTATAAAGTAATAACTTATTATGCATCGACAATGTGTTTCTTCCAACTAGCCAATACACTTTTTACATATATCTTTCTTTTGCCTTTCATAGCCACAAGGCTATACGTTTCCTTCCTGGCTTTTTGTAGACCACTTTCAGCTGATTCTAAAAAAAAATTAAAATGGATGGTAATTTTTCCATTCTTTACAATTAAACATAAAAAAAATAGGTACTATTTACAGGTAATAATATGCATAAATAATTCGTGTCATAAAGAATAAAGAAAATTGAAAACTGATTTTATAATACTTACATAATTGTTTAAACAAAAGAGATCCAGCCAGAGCAAAACTAACATACAGAACAGCAAAAAAAGCCACTATAATATAATTCTAATTTCCATTTTCCATCCAATCATAAATTTTTAGGTTATCGTAAAAATGTGATGACCACGCGGCACGCCACCCTACTTACATAGAACACGCGCGGTAAATTTGAAAATGAACGCAAATTGAATAGTAAATGGCCTCACTTAAAATATAGGATATTGGTAGTATGTTCATAGAATGTCTTGTGGTAACATTCCACCAATTTAATCAGATGTTCACCGAATGTTCCTTGAATGCCCAGGACATTCAAACATTAATAGAACTTTGATAGTACATTCCTGGAATGTTTTCTGTTAGGGCTGTAACATGACGTGTCCGCAGATGTAAATAACGTTCATATGCAGGTTTCGTTCCAGGAAGTCCTGGAACTGGTCTTCTTGTGTATCTTCCACTTTCTCTATACCTTCTTAAAGCTCTTGAAACGCTGGATTGGTAGATTTAAATAACATCACCAAGATATTGCTGCGATCGTCCATCTAAAATTAAAGCTACAATTCGGGCTGCTTAATATTCCTATGTTAAATTACTCATTTTTTGTAATAACGCACCTCCTCATTGAAAAATCAAGCAAACATAGTGCACAGATCAAATTCTCCAACACGAATGTCCAAAATAAATATTCTGTTTTAACAACGTTTTATTTATTGTTTTTTTTTTTGGAAAAAAACACGTTACAACTTGAAATTTTATGGGCTTGTAGACACCTAAAGGAGAAGATAGACGAGTATTATAAAATTCTGCTAAAAATTAAAAATTATATTTAATATTTTTATGTTTCAAACATTATGCGATACTTTTTGTTATTAGTGTATATAGAACTACTACTACGAATTTATAGAATTATTACTTTTACTAACCGAACATTGTTAAATAACGATTTAAAATTTACGCAGTTTAAACAATTACGTGCAACTCGTTATAAACAATGATTTATTTCAACATTTCAAAAGAACTTCTCGGGTTTGCGCGCAACTCACGTCTATATTCGTATACCTGTCGAAGTGTACGTAATACGCTTCCGAAATTATGGTAGGGTAGCCCAAGCGGGGATTTTTGCAGTTACTCGAGCTCGTCAGATTATAATATGGGGAGAAACCTTGTACCCTGTAAATGAACCTCTACCATATATTGGCTCTTAATACAGGGGAGTTCGTTAAGGGGGGTCCGAAAAAAAAATCTATCCTTGGAAAAACTCAAAATTGTCAGATTAAGGTAAAGTAAGTTAAGCACATGCAAAGCAGTGTACATTTAAAAAATCTGACGATTTGAGCAGGACGTAAGGAGATGGGTGAGGGTGAGTCGCAAAGTTTCACAAGAAAAAAGCGAATATTTCGAGAAATAAACGTCAGATCGAAAAACTAAAAAATACGTACTCAATATTTTTTAAAAATCTACAGAATGATATCAAACATGACCCACGCGAAGAGGGGTGGAGGGTAAATTTAAAATTTTAAATACGAATCCCGCGATATTTCGGGAAATGAACATCAGATTAGATAACTGAAAAATACACGTATTCAATACTTTTGAAAAATCTACCAAATGGTACCAAACACAACCACACAACCTCCACTGAGGGAAGGTGAGAGGATACTTTAAAATCTTAAATAGAAGCCGCGTTTTTTATTTCAGGTTTGGATTCCTTACGTAAAAATAAGTAACTTTTATTCGATACATTTTTTCGAATTATGGATAGATGGCGCTATAATCGGAAAAAACGATTGTTGGAAATGGAAAATTATATTAAAAAATGTAAAGTCCCCAGTAAAATGGAAAACTTTACTTAACTTTTTTTGGTTTTAGGACCTACTCTTCACAACCCAATCGCTCCACATAACGCTCCACATAACGCTCCAGCGACTGCACTTTTAGCATACTTTCCTCCCCTACTATTGGGAAAATTCATCGAATACAGTTTACCGAAAACAATTCATCAAAAACATTTCACGAAATTATATAATAAATTAGTTTTAATAAGTAAAAAAAATATAGAGTCACCTGGATTGTACGCCCACAATGAAGAAATGGAAGAGAACCATTATTTCCAATAAATATGTGGAATATGTGGAGTCTAACATAATTAGCCTAAAACGAACAACTCTGTGGAGAGATGACATCGTGCTTTTGAATAGCAGCTTTCTGCCCATCATCCAACTATCTGGAAGTTTATAGACGCGTTGAAAAGGGAACAAATAAACTAAAAATAGTATTACAACACCTCAGAGGACATAACTCGCCCAAAACAAAGATGTAACATAAAGAATCTGCACAAAGAATAAAAAAAATTGTGGATACATATGATGCAGATAACTTGATAAATTACTTACGTGCAATTACACACAATTAACATTATTAGGAAAACTAGAAGTATTAAAGCAAAAAAAAATAAAGCAAAAAAAATAAAAATTAAAAAAAAATGTGGACGACTAAAAAGCCGATCTCCTTGTGGTGTTTTCGGGGTAAAGCTAACGGGCTTTCAAATTATACTATTATTCCTGATAATAATATTTTAAATTAAATTAATTTTATACTAATTTATTCATATATTTTCGGTGAATTTTTATTTCGGTGAATTGTGCTTTCGGTAAACTGTGTTACGGTGAAAATGTTTTCGGTGAATTGTTTTCGGTGAATTGTTTTCGGTAAATTTTCCGTCTACAATACGTCCCCAGAGGAGAGGTTTAAAAATTAAAAAATTAAAAGAAAGCAATAATTATAAAAATTTGCCAAAATTTGCGAAATACATGAGTAGGTGTATAAATACTTTAATTAAAGAACCTTTTATGTCTTGTGTATTTAGTAATTTAGATTATGGTCTAACTTCCTGATGTTTTTAAGTATCAATTTGAGTACTTGGTATACATCAGAGATAAATCGTGTAATTACATAACGGATAAAAGCGGTATTTTAATCTAATTATGTCATACTACATAATCGAGAAATTCCATTTTTACAGATATGGTTACTAGTGTAATTGAAGGTACTTAAAAGATTTGCCATAAATTTTGCCTTGTATATTGTACAATAATTTCAGGATTAAAATGGTTTTATTGCCTGTATTTTAAAATTTTCTTTAATCCTTGTTTCTATTAATAGTTTTTTATTGCAGATTAATGGCATAGTGGGTTCAATTTCATCAGATAAACTTATAATGTTTTATAACTTAATACAAGCATACATGGTTTAGTTTATTTTGAGAGGTAGTGTCCATTCTAATATTGTGAATTTTATTGTACACCCCAGGAAACAAAGCCGAAAAAGCACTTAAAAAATCTAAAAATTACTGCCCGCTATTTATTAATTGGAATATCTGGGAAGTATAAAGTCAATACAAAATGTTTAGTGAGCATCGAAATTTTTACTGTTAATAAGGTTTAAGCAAAAAAAGCGACATTTTTCACCAATTTCAATTGATTCTAATGATATTCAGTTTGTTTTAGATTCGGCTTCTTCTTCTTCTACGGCACTACAGCCCAAATTGAGCCTTGGCCTCCTTTATTTTTTGCATCCACCCTTGCCTGTCTGTGGTTGCTCTTCTCCATACACGGACTCCTAAAAGGGCTTGTGCGTCGCTGTTTACTGTGTCTTCCCAACCGGTCTCTTTCCTTGCATTCTAGCATTCAGTGCTCGTTTTGGTAGCCTATCCTCTCCCATTCTTATCACATGTCCGGCCTATTGCAATCTTTGTAATCTAATGAAGTTTGACAGGGGCGTTTCCTTATAAAGTTGATAAAGCTCGTTGTTGTATCGACTTCTGAAGATTCCGTTTTCCCTCACAGGTCCTAGTATTCTCCTAAGTACTTTCCTTTCGAATGTGACGAGTTTGTTTTTGGATGTTTCTTTCAGCACCCAGGCTTCACTGCCATAGCATGTTATTGGTCGAATTAAGGTTTTATAGATTCTCATCTTTGTATTTCGGTGGACACTTTTAGACCGAAATATATGGGAGAGGGCAAAATAAGCTCTGTTTGCCTGCGTTATTCTCTTCCGTATTTCTCCATCTTCTGATCCGTCGGCATATATTTCTACTCCCAGGTATGTAAACTTTTCAACCGTTTCAATGTCATCTTCATGTATAATGTTTTCTGGGACTATATTTCTTCTCGTCTGAGTCATTATTTTTGTTTTTTCTGTGTTAATTTCCAGACCAAGTATTTTTGTTTGTGTTTTTAACTCTGCATATGTTTCCTGTGCTCCTGTTGATGTTCTACTCATAATATTAATATCATCAGCATAAGCGGCCAGTTGAACCGTTCGGTTGGTCAGTAGCTTTTCTCGTCCAGTTTGCATTTGCCTAACCGCATACTCCAGTGCCAGGTTAAACAATGTTGAGGCCAGCCCATCTCCCTGTTTTAGTCCCTGCGAAATGTTAAAAAAGTCTGTCCGGTGGTTTTGTATTCGTACACATGCCTGAGTTTCATCCACTGTGGCTTTAATGAGTCTTATTAACTTGTGTGGTATTGCCAATTCAGCCAATATATAGCATAGTTTGTTCCTTTTGACTGAGTCGTATGCCTGTTTGAAGTCTACAAACACGTTGTGAACATCAACATCGTGTTCCCATGCTTTGCTCAAGATCTGTTTCACTGTAAATATTTGATCCAGTGTCGATCTTCCCCGTCGGAAGCCCGTCTGATACTCTCCAATAATATTTTCTGCATAAGATTCGTCTTAACCTCTAATAATACAATGACCATTAAAATATCGTAAACGTTTACGAAAAAAATTATTTTTCATCATAATCTATGTTTTTAGTTTAAGTTGATCAAATCTACTATTACGTTAAAATGAAATGAGTAACTAGTGTATATTTTCCACATCTAATTCATATTTACGAATTCATATTATATATATATATATATATATATATATATATATATATATATATATATATATATATATATATTCATATATATTCATATATATTCATATATAATATATTCATATTTACGATACAGTTATTTTAAGTGATGATATGAATGGATTATAACACCTTTTACATGCCATTGACACAGTGGGAAGAGAGTTTGGCCTAAATATAAACTGTTCAAAAACAAAATACATGGTATTTAGCCGTTTGGCCCATCAAGATTGACGGTTATATGTTGATGGTCATATAATTCAAAGAGTACCCAGTTTTAAATATCTTGGTTGCCATATTACTGAACAGCTAGATCCAGATAAAGAGATAAAATGTAGGATCGAGATAGCCCGCACGACATTTTTAAAAATGAGATCATTCTTCTGTAATGTTACCTTGCAACTTCAACTTTGAAAGAGCATGATTAAATGCTACATTTGGTCAGTCCTCTTGTATGGTGTCGAAGCATGGACATTAAAAATACCCACCATTAACCGTTTGGAGGCCTTTGAAATGTGGCCGCACAGACGTATTCTGAAAATACCATGGACGGCTATGCTGACAAATGTGGCAGTCCTTAAGACAGCAAATGCTACCCGCGAGCTGCTTGATAACATCAAATATCGAAAGATGGCCTATTTTGGACACGTAGTAAGGGGAGACCGGTATAATCAACTTATTATCATGGGTAAAATCGAAGGACGCAGAGGAATTGGTAGAAAGCAGGCCTCTTGGATGAAGAATATCCGGGAGTGGACAGGAATAAAGAAAGCAGAACACCTATTTAGAATAGCTCGAGACAGTTTCGCCATGTTAATCGCCAACGTCAAGGGGACTTATAGGGCAAGTTAAGAAGAAGAATTCATATTTAATATAGCCTGTCATTTTTTCTTTCGCTTTTCAAGTTTATATTCTTCTTCTTCTTAAAGTGCCCTGTTCTCAATGGAAGTTGGCTACTGCAATATTTGCAAAGTCTTCTCTGTCTTCGGCTACTCTTAGTGGCCGTTCAAAATTTAGCTCTGTAAGTTATCGGATGTTTATTAGCCACGATAGTCTTTTCCTTTCTAGTCCTCTCTTTCCCTTGATCATTCCTTTCAATATTAGTTGAACACATTGGTATTTATTATCTCTCTGTATGTGGTCTAGGTATGATGTTTTTCTAATATTCATTGTGTTGAAAACTTCGCGTTCTTTGGCTATTCTATGACGTACTTCTTAATTTGAGGTATGCGATGTCCATGAAATTTGTGAGGATCCTCCGGTAGATCCACATTTCAAAGGCCTCCAATTTATTTACGGTTGATGTTTTAAGGATCCACGTCTCAACTTCTTAGAGAAAAGTTCATCAGACGTGGCGGTTTGATAAACGTAATCTACATATGTATGTAAAACAAAGTCACAAATCGTGTTGGTTTTACCTTATAGAGGGTGTCCAGAAACTCTACCGACAAACGAAGACAGGAGATTCCTCAGATAATTTAAAGATATTTTAACCCAATTCACCTAATCTGAAAATGCTTCCTAAGGGAGCTAGATCTCTTTGAAAGTGGCGTCTTGTAAATAGTTTTTCTTAAATACCTCCAAAACGCTTCTAGTAAGAAAAACGAAAAGTGGTACACATATTAAGTATTTTTGACTCTGGATTATTAAATTGAGAGGTATGCTACAATTAAAAGGTGCTCTTGTTTTAAGTCGCTAGGATACACCGTTTTCTAGAAAAATCGATTTGAAAATTTTTCTCTTTTTAAATTTCCAAAAAAAAAAATAAAAAAAACTATTTAGAAATCCGAAAACTGGTACGTTAATTTATATTTCAGAGATGAATCGATTTCATTAATTGCAAATTTCTAGTACCGGCCATATGCGTCCGTTTTGGGTAGGTCAATGGTTATCGCATAATATTTTTGTCTTTAATTTTTAAGCATTTTTGACTCTAGATTATTAAGTTAGAAGGTATTCTAGTACTAAAAGTTACTCTTGCTTAAAATTGGTAAAATACACCGTTTTTTTTTTAATTTTCAATTTTTTTTCAAATTCAAAAGACGAAAAATTTTCAAATCGATTTTTCTAGAAAACCGTGTGTCCTACCGACTTGAAGCAAGAGCACCTTTTAGTACTAGAATACCTCACAATTTAATAATCCAGTGTCAAAAATGATTAGAATTTAAAGACAAAAAAGTTACGTGATAAAAAAACTGTTGCCCTAACCAAAACGGACGCCTATGATTGGTACTAGAAATTCGTAATGAATGGAATCGATTTATCTCTGGAAGATAAATATACTAACCGATTTTCGTTTTTTTAATTAATTTAAAATTGAAGCGTTCTGGAGGTATTTAAGAAAAACTAATTACGAGACGCCATTTTCAAAGAGCTCTAGCTCCCTTAGGAAGTATTTTCGGACTAAGTAAATTGAGCTAAATTATCTTAAAATCACCTGAAGAATCTCCTGTTTTCGTTTGTCGGTAGAGTTTCTGGACACCCTGTATATTTCAAGTACAGCTGGACCATATTTTTATTTATTTATTTCCGGTCGGAATAGTAGAATAATCAGTTAAAAAAATTAAGAAAAAAAGAAACAAAAATTAAACAGATGCGCATGAATATTTTTATTGTAATCTATAGATATAGGACAAAGTCCAGTTAGTTATTTACTATATAGTTTTTTTTGTTTATGAAATATAATTATTAATGTTATAATTAGAGTTGCACAAGTTTGACTTGAATGTTTGAACTTGGCTTGAGTTTGACTTAATTTCAAGTCAAACTCAAGTCAATCCTTCTGACAAATATTTCAAGTCAAGTCAAACTGGTCAATCGTAAAGGTTTTAAAATTCAAACTGTTGGTCAAACTAGTTTGAATAATAATATATTTAGTAGATATACTTTTTTGTCGAGATAGACATGTTATTAGTTGCCAATTAAGATAAAAAAATTAATAATACAATGAGTGCCACATAAAAGTCAAAATTTTCAATGTGCTTTAATTTAAAACTTATAAATGTAGATATTTATTTTTTTCGAATCCTGAGAAAACTAATAAATATTTTTGAAAAATCTAAACGCAGAATGAAAGATTGCGTTATTACCGAGGGCCGAAAGGCTCTTAAAATAAATAAAAAGTTTGTTTTTATTGAAATATTTGCAATTAATAACAACACTAAATTTTCCTTTTTATGTTTACCAATGTAACTTATTACAGTAAACATTATAGAAGTTTTCAGGGATGTTCGTCCCTCAGATATAATGTAATCTTTCATGCTGCGTTTAAATTTTTTTTAATTCTTATTAGTTTTCTCAGGATTTGAAAAAAATGTATACATTTAAAACACATTGAACATTTTGATAAGCGACATGTTACGCCTATGCCCTTAAGGGTTAAAATAAAATAAGACTATTTGGTTTTTCAATGGACAGCTCAAAATAAAATTATTTGGAATTTTTATGACTTTCTTTTATTAAGAAAAGCATTTATTTATTTTGGGCCAGTTCGAAAAACATGTGGTACCAAGCTGCTAGTTCACTGGAAAATATGTACCACAATACAAAAGTTAGTATTGCTGTATATTCCTCGGTATATCTTTAAAATTCAAAACTAACCATAGGGCTATTAGACCTGGATCCCGCGTACCAAAAAAAAGTTGTTAATAAATAAAAAATAATAGCAAGCTGAAAATTTGTTAATAGCTTAACGGTGTCTAGTCGGACAAACTTTGATGTACAGGAACACTGGAACAGGGGAAGTTTTAATTGCGGAAGAGTTTAGAAATTTGGAACGTCAGATTACGAAAACGTCCCATGTATTTTGTCGGTCAGAACATCCAATTGATTTGTTACCCTTTCAAAAATCAGACTGCTATTACTAACCAACATGATTCCTGTCATTTGACATGTTCTTCGTGTTCCATTCATTAAAATGCCCAGTTGGTGATAAACACCAGTCTGATTTTTGCATGAGAGTTTAATGAAATGGTAACAAATCAATTGGAAGTTCTGTCCGACAAAATACATGGAACGTTTACGTAGTCTGACGTTCCAAATTTTTAACCTTTTCCACAATTAAAACTTCTTCTGTTTCAGTATTCCCATACATCAAAGTTTGTCTGACTAGACACCGTTAAGTTATTAACGAATTTTCAGCTTACTATTAATCAATTTTTTTTGGCACGCGGGATCCAGGTCTATATGGTTTTATATCTACAATTTAAATTTTTTTCGGATACAGCCTACAAATGTTGGGTTTAAATTTAAAAAAAAATTAATGTATAAATATGCATTAAGCTTTCTTAATAATTATCCTAACTGGCGTGTTTATTGGGTTTTATTTGTCTGCCTGCGGTTTAAATATCGTATCAGCTAATACATTTCTATGTTTTTATAATCAATTACTTTTAATGGGAAATAAGCCACAATTTTACCAAAAAAATGATTTTATTAACGTTTCGAAGCCCAAATCGGGTTTCGTTGTCAAAATACAAAATACTACTAAAATAAACAAATATAAATACAATATAAATAAGTCAGATTAAATAAATTACAAAATACTACTAAAATAAACAAATATAAATACAATATAAATGAGTCAGATTAAATAAATTATTAGAAGAATTTTTTTACTTAGCAACAACATTTTTGTTTATTTTAGTAGTATTTTGTATTTTGTCAACGAAACCCGATTTGGGCTTCGAAACGTTAATAAAATCACTTTTTTGGTAACATTGTGGCTTATTTCCCATTAAAAGTAATTGATTATAAAAATGCCACAAGAAAATAGCTTCAAAACAACATTTCTATGTTTATTGAAATTTGTTAAAAAAAATTTTTTGACCTTGGTTGGGATAGTTGGGAGGGGGGTATTTCCCCTAACCCCACCCTCTGTTGATCCGCCAGTGAACAAATAAAGGCGTAGTCGGTCTCATTTAAAATTGAAAATAAACACTTTGCGTAATATTCAAACTTTTCAAACTGTTTGAAGATGTTTGAATTCAAGTCAAACCTAAAGATATCGAAATCAAGTCAAGTCAAACTTTTTTATACAAAAAGTTTGATTTTCAAGTCAAGTCAAGTTTGTTGAGTAAAATCAAACTAGTTTGACTTGATGCATCTCTAGTTATAATTTAAACACTTTAATAATAACCTCCTAAATATGTCTTCTATCTTTTAAACACAAGTTAGTTAAGATAAAGGAGTTAATTATCTCAACGGTACAATGAAATCGAGACATATTTAATAAGTATAATGCCGTGCCCTCACTAGTAAAAATTTGCGTCGAACCAGCTGTTCGTCACAAATATTTGCGTGCTCGAAATAAATTGTCCTAATGTGGACGTGTTCGTCGAATAAATCGGACACAAGAATTTTTGACGCACACAACGCATACGCTCCATCGGTTGTCGGTTTTTAGTCGGTCTTCACTGGTAAAAAATTGTGATGCAAATTCTTGCGATGAACCATTAGTTCAATATGCACCAAAAATTTACCAATAGGGACGCGGTTTAAGATGTTTTCTGTAGGTACTTTTAAATTTCATGAAGGTATCTAGCACAGCAGAATGATACTGCTGAATGAACACAGCAGAATGAACTGCTCCAAACATAATTACGAATAACTTATATTAAGATCAAAAAGTTTTAACTATTTTTAGTTAGTTCTGACCGTTTCTGAAGCAGTTGGTAAAAGAAGAATAGTCAGGCACTACATAACAATCTAACTGGAATAAAATCAACAGTACCAAATATTAACAACCTATGAGACGCAGATGTTACATTTACTAGCAAGTGGCGACATTGGTTCTATTGAATAAAAAGAAGTATTTGCTTTTACTTCCTCGTATTTAAGTATTTACTTAATAGTAATTAAATAAAGCATTAAAGAAAAGACTTTATTCAATTACTATTAATTAATTAGTTAAATACTTGTAAGTAAAAGCAAATACTTCTTTTTATTCAATAGAATCGCAATATCAATTAGACCAAGTAGTAGCACAAGGCGACCTATATGGCTGAAGGTATACGTCAAGAAAATAAAAAAAAATCAAGAAAATCAAACTACATAATAATATCTGAAGATAAAATTATCGATAGTGACACATATACAAGTTAACGGTTAACCATTTCAAAAATTAATAATAATAACTCACCTGGGTTTCAAAATAAATAACGATTCTGCAATACTTAAAAAACTGAAATATTTCGAAAGGTAGTGGTACAGGAGAATATTACTTTTTCTTCCTCTTCTTCTTCTTCAGCCTTAAGTAATCCAACTTTGGACATAGGCCTCACCCAATTCAATCCAGTGTTTTCTATTTTGCGTCACTTGCTTCCAGTTGTGTCCTCCAATCTTTTTAATGTCATCAGCCCATCTCATTTGTGACCTTCCTCTGCTTCTCCTTCCTAATCATGGTCTCCATTGTTGTATTTTGCGCTTCCATATTTTATCCTTCAGTCGGGTATTTTGTCCTGCGAAGCTCCATTTTAATTTGGCAGCATGTTCGGCTTCGTCTTTTACTTTATTTTTGGTTCTAATGTTTTTTTGTGTAGACGTCCCACCCTGAGAATTGATTTTTCCATCGCTCTTTATGCCTTTACTATTTTATCCATATTGGCATCGGTGAGTGTCCACGCCTGTGAACCATATGTGAAGGGTTACGGAAAAAACAAGGAATGTCACGATATTTTTGTTTTGAGAAAATAGGAAATTTAATGTTTGTGAATACATATCTTTAAACCATTGCACTGAAGAAATATAGTATTTATTTTTATTTAGTAAACTTAAAGTACATTGTATTAAATACACAAACACATTTTAACCAAATTTTCGAAGAACCGAGATAAAAAAATTAAGAAAGTACCTAACTACAAATAAAAACTGAAAAAAAAACAAGGACTGTCCAAACATCCCATTGTATTTTACATTACATTATTATTTTACGTTACAAACATTAGTTGCACCAACTGATAGAAAGGCTGAAAACAAAATTATGGCAACAAAAATGGCAATGAAAATTATAACAAAAGGCAAACAATATTTTTTGATAGTATGTTCGCCTGGAATTCATCACATGCTTAACATGTCTGATCTTGGGTAACCAAAGGACAAATTAAATTTCGTGTTAAAATTTTGCCGACATGTAACGTAAGAAACTTTAATGGTCGGATGTTTTTCTTTGAACAAGTTGAACATTTTTGTAATGTTCAAACTCTCTGGTAAATACTTTTTTTAGATTCATATATACTATAATGGGATAATCTAGTTTTAAAAGACTTTATATGGTTATATATTGCTTCTCACGATTCTGGATGCAACTTTCTATGCTGGGAACTATGCTTACAACGGTTGTCTTGTCCATAAGTTCCTGTAGCTTTTAAATTTTTTTGTAGGTTTTCAATTTTGCCCTTAGTTACAAAATGTATTAACATTAATGCTTTAAAGCACACATTAATTTCTTGGAAAACTCTATTACGCTTAACTATACGCTTAACTACGCTTAACTGTAACTTTATTGGCCGTGCCCTTTCTAACACTTCAGGCTTTTGAGCTATGGTTGTACAGAAGGATCCTGAAGATACCATGGACAGACAAAGTCCCCAATGAAGAAGTACTACCTCTACGGAGGATAACCACAACCTCAGATTTAGTCAACAACATGAAGGGCCGTACTTGGGACATAATGAGAAATCAAGGCACATAAGAGCTACTCCAATGCATTTTACAAGGTAAAATGGAAAAAAGGGCCCCAGGACGAAGAAGAATATCTTGGCTTGGTAACCTGAAAGCATGGTAGCGAAAAATCTTAACACAACTATTCCGTATAGCAACCAACAAAGTCACCATAGCCAGAATGATCGCCAACGTTCGGAACGGACAGGCACGCCAAGAAGAAGAAGTTTCTAACAAAAAAAAACAAGGAAACTAAACGATTAAAGGCGTGGACATTTCCAGTTTTTATCCTTCGCAGTACTTTTTTAAATAGGCATATTTTATCGGACGGTCCAAGTTATTATCTACCAGTCTACTGTAAATAGTAAATACATAAAATATCTACTAGATAGTATAACTATCTCAATATCTTTTAAAGTGTGACATTCCCTGTTTTTTCCTTCGCCCTTCATGTGAGAATAGGGGCTACAGAGGATACACTGATCATAAACTCTGGATTTCAAATATTGTTCTATCTTAGTGTTTTTCAAGGTCCAACTCAGTTTTCCAAATGCTGCTCACGCAAACGTTATTCTTCTGGTAATTTCGGAAGTTTGCTTTTCAATGTTGACCTTCATTATCTGTCCCAGGTAAATGTATTTCCTTTACTGTTTCTAAACTTATGTCGTTCAACGTTATTTAAAAAATATAAAAAAAAAAGTAAGAACAAAAAAGGATACCAAATGGGAGAAAAGCAACTTAAAATAATCTGCTAAGCAGAAGACGCAATACTAATCTCTCAAAGTGAGATGATTTACAACTTATGCTGCACCAATTTAATATAACCGCAAGAAAGTTTAACATGTTAATTTCCCCAAAAAAGACTAAATGCATGGTTATAACAACAAATCTAATAAGGTGTAAATTAGAGCTGGACGGTCAGATAATAAAACAAATGATGGAGTTTAAATACCTAGGCATCACACTATCTAGCTACGGAAAGCTCGAACCCGAAGTGGAAGATCAGGTGAATAAAGCAAACAGAGCCGCAGGCTGCCTGAATGACACAATATGGAGAAATAAAAATATCGAAAAAGAAATGAAAGGCAGAATTTGCAAAACAAAAAATACAAGATCCTTTGTTAAAGGTATATTTAAAATACCCCAATAAGGATTACATCACAAAACAAAACGTTTTCGGATTAATAGGTAATCCATCATCGGTGTTAAGCCCTAAAATAGTAAGTATAACCTAATTTATATTAGACAATGTTATAAAAGTTGACTAAGGTTAAAAAGTGACAGGGGCCATACTTACAATAACATGCATGCGTGAGCCACCAAAAAGTTATGGGTAAAAACCCTTTAAAAGTTTCAAGATCTTAAATAATACTACATAGTATTATTAATACAGATGGATGTTGCAAATATTCCTGGATATAACCCAGGGCAACACAGGACATAGAAAAAAGTGTTGTGTGATTGGGTAGAATGCGATCTTACCCTTCAAAAAATATGTCACGTATTTCAGCACCTGGTTAATTGGAAGGATACTACAAATCTGGCCTCCACATAAGTGGTCTGTAGCTTCGACATGATAGGTGTGAAATTTTAAACGTTCTTGTTGTTGATTGGATAGGAAGGGTGCCATAATCTAGCCTCCATGCTAGGTACATAGCCTCCATACGGTACTTCCAATATTTAATATTTTATTCAAGTGGACAATAAAGGTAAACACAAACAACTTTTGTTTCTTACTTATTTATTTTACAATAATGTGACATTTTACATGGAAATATGAGTATTTAATTTGGATTAAATAAATGTTTACTTGTTGAATTTTTCCACCGTCTGCACACAACAGCTGAACGGAGCCATTAGACCTGACAACAAAACGCGAAATAAAGTGTGTATAGGCCATTCCACGAACATACGCCGGTTTTGGATTACTTCGACAACGAATATTTTACTGTGCAACATAAGAACGCAACATTTACGAACGTAAATGGCGCTAATAATTATTCCAATAAACAACAATGTAATTTGCAATTTACTTTCGTTCTTCTTATTTTGAACAGTAAAATAGGGCATATTTTAAAACTGTTGGATAAACAGTACCTACAATCAGAAAATATCTACCTTACAATCAGAAAAACTTACCTTTAAAAAGGTACTCCATTACAAAATAACAAAAATATCAAAAAACACGACTGAATATCAGCTTTTTATGGTGACACAAACACATCACATAACCGACCATATAAAATAACTGAACGACAAAGAACGAACGAACACGAACACTGAACACAGATTCACAGATAGCGCAGGATTTGTCAAAAGTCATGTTCCACCAATCACAATGCCGACATCAGCGCCTCTGACAAAATGGAAGGAAAATAAATACAATTACATGTTTTTTATTAGAGTGCGCGGGGCATGACACAGGACTCTAACCCACGTGGATGTGATATGCAAGAAATGAACCTTACATATTGAAAATTGAGTGTCAACTGAACTGAAAGATGAAAGGTGAAAGAACTTTAGAAGTATGCCAGTGACAGATTGTCAATGCGACGTTATGAACTATTTTGTTACTTCAGCCAATGAATTTAAAGTTTATGTTGATCTTACTAATGAAGTAAAAACCTCACATGTAGGTAGGTGGTATATAATTTATTAAAAAATTTTTTCTAAAAATGATCCAAGATGGATAAAATCACAAACGTTTTCGGACCAATCAGTCCATCATCAGGTGGTAGAAACCTAAAATAAGCAAACCACTGTATTAAAAAAGCCAAGATGAAATTTGACTGTCTGAAAGTTAGGAAAATTACAACATGTGGTTACTTACTTCAGATCCATAGTAGTTGGAACTAGCTACATATTTAGGTCAAAAGACCTTAATGTAATAATAATTATGCCATTTAGGCTACAAAAATGTCGACAATAAGTCGATGTCACAAGAAATTAAATTGCAACGGTATTACAAAGTGGTCTTCATCTTGGCCTCAAACTGACAGACTAAAATATGACATTGAGCGGATATTGACAAGACCTTCTAGGGAATTTTATGTGTATGTAGTTATATTGTATTTTAGAATAATATTCACATAATAATCATGACAAATTGGCAAAATAGTTCTCAGATTAACATTGTAGGTAATGGTGTGATAAATGTATAGTAAAAAGTAGAGGAAGGTCTTGCTTGTTGAATATAACCTGGCAGATATGTGTGTGCCTTTACTGTCTCTTATCCTTTGTGGAGGTAGGTTTGGGCATGTTTGTCTCTTGTCAGTTTGTTGACCACAAACATTTTCATTTTGCTTTCTATTAGCTTTGTTATATTCAACAAGCAAGACCTTCCTCTACTTTTTACTGGCATCATATCATTATTTACTTCACACCATATTAACTTTCATTTATCGTTTTCTTATTTACAGTTCACAGTACTTTCTCTTAAATAATACATCCATTTAGTACTTTAATCTCAATTCCGTTAAACCATAGTATTTTACTTAGTTGTGTTTTATTCACCCTATTACATCTACTTGAAATTAGACAACCAGTTATACTGTTACATTATGACTATCAACTATAGTATTTTTACTACAAAAACGTTATTACGTAGGTCAAAATTTTTGACGTAAGAGAACTGTCAAAACATTAGAATGTGACTTTTCATTATTGCTATGTTTATTATAAACACGGCAATAATGAAAAGTCACATTCTAATGTTTTGACAGTTCTCTTACGTCAAAAATTGTGACCTACGTAATAACGTTTTTGTAGTAAAAATACTATATATTACATTTCATTATAGCCAAATTCCAGATTTATTCACTAATTCTTCTACCTTATAATTATTATCTAATAATTTTCTTTTTATTTTATTTTTATTTTTCTTCAGTTTATTTTTCTTTTTGTTCTTCTTTTTACCAAATGACGTCATTACCTGTTGGCAAAATTTTCGCTTTCACCGCCATGAAATTTTCATAAATAATTTCATGTGACTATTAATTTAAATTATTTATTCTTACTCATTTATTTAATATCTAATTAAATTCATTCAGTTAAGTAAAAATATTTTTTATATTTTTTGCATTTCTAAAATACAATATAACTACATACACATAAAATTCCCTAGAAGGTCTTGTCAATATCCGCTCAATGTCATATTTTAGTCTGTCAGTTTGAGGCCAAGATGAAGACCACTTTGTAATACCGTTACAATTTAATTTCTTGTGACATCGACTTATTGTCGACATTTTTGTAGCCTAAATGGCATAATTATTATTACATTAAGGTCTTTTGACCTAAATATGTAGCTAGTCCCAACTACTATGGATCTGAAGTAAGTAACCACATGTTGTAATTTTCCTAACTTTCAGACAGTCAAATTTCATCTTGGCTTTTTTAATACAGTGGTTTGCTTATTTTAGGTTTCTACCACCTGATGATGGACTGATTGGTCCGAAAACGTTTGTGATTTTATCCATCTTGGATCATTTTTAGAAAAAATTTTTTAATAAATTATATACCGCCTACCTACATGTGAGGTTTTTACTTCATTAGTAAGTTTTTATTATGGTATACAGCCAATGAGAGGAATCTTTTCCTTTATATTTTATGTTGATGTTAAAAATAAAAAATTATCAAATATCCATATATTGGTGTTAGAAATATTCGAACATAAATGTAAAATTGTGAAATATAATGTGATGATTAAATATATGAACATGACCAATAAATAGGTACTAGGAGTTATGCTGTAAGCAACACATTCGGATCTTACAGAAGTGGTAATAGACTTAGAATTATTAAAAAGGCCTTTCTACAACAACATTGTGGACAACATTAATAACTGGGTGAAAAACAGAAGAGCAGAATGGAACGACCACATAAGCCGAATGACAACAAACAGAGTAGTAAGGACGGCGAGAGACGGTTCCCCAATAGGAAGACGATCAGTGGGAAGACCACGAAAACGATGGAACGACAACTTACTGGAGGCACATTGAAAAACAGACAGAGTCATGTCTACACAAAAAGATGAAGAAAAAGAACGTTATTTTTCTAATGTTGGGTGTATTCGTCATTATTTTTGTGTTTTCCAAGTTCACGGAATATCTCAAATGGCGTCAGCATATCTCAAATGAGTCAGTTTTCTTCCATTAATATTTACTTCTCTATCTTCCCAGTTAATGTTTAGGCACGCACCATACAAATATAAAAGAAACGTCAAGGTACCGAGGGGACATAAAAGTGCATACTCATCCCCTGGGTCCCAGGCTATTATAATATTTCGATTTTTTTTTAATTTTACGCCATTCAAGGCAAATGGCGGCGCTAATTTTTTTAATCCAGCCTATTATTAGCGAGTTGTGTATGGAAAATAAATCCATATATAATATTAGTTTATTGCGTTAATTGCGTAATATAATATACTTGAGTTAGCTAATTAGATTCTGTAATAATTAGATAAAAATTATAAAAAAAAATTTTTTTCTTCCTTATTGGCCTTTGGATTACTTGATTCGTTCATCCACGATAGATAATAAATTACTGTTTGCTACAATATTCCAAATATAATAAGATTACGTACATGTGCGCACATACAGTGCGGTGGAATAAGTGTTGCCCCCCTGTTAACTTGTTTATTTTAAGAATATAAGCAAAACGCTCGGACAGGTCGATTTTTAAACTAATCATAGTATATCATAGCATCAACGTTTCGAACCTTACGCGATCCCTCTTCAGGTGGCAGGCATAACTTTGATTTTTTTAAATGGTAAAGTACATCATGTAACACCTCATTTAACAGCTTTTAAAATACTGATTTCAAAAATGTATAGTACTTTAATCCTTTTTGAGATCGCAGGCCCAAAATTTCGGTCGAACTCTTTTTAAACGCATTATTTTTTTTCGAATTCTGAGAAAACTAATAAGTATTTTTGAGAAATTTAAACGCAGAATGAAAGATTAGATTATTACCGAGGGCTGACAGTCCCTTAGAATAAAAAAGTTTCTTTTGAATGATATATTTGAAATTAAAAATCACACTGAATTTTCTCTTTTTTCCACCACTGTGACTTATTAAAATAAACATTATATGAGTTCTCAGGGACTTTGGACCATCGAGAATACTGTAATATTTTATTCTGCGTTTAAATTTTTCAAAAATATTTATTAGTTTTTTTCAGGATTCGAAAACAATGATTGCATTTAAAAAGAATTCGACCGAAATTTTGCGCCTACGCTCTCAAATAGGATTAAAGTATTATACATTTTTGAACTCAGTATTTTAAGAGCTTTTAAATGAGGTGTCACATGATGTACTTTCCCATTTAAAAAAATCAAAGTTATGGCTGTCACCTGAAGCGGGATGGCGTAAGTTCGAAACGTTGATGCTATAATATACTATGTTTAGTTTAAAAATCGACCTGTCCGAGCGTTTTGCTTATATTCTTAAAATAAACAAGTTAACAGGGGGGGCAACACTTATTCCACCGCACTGTATAATACTTATGCACGCACATACATACATAGGTAGATACTGAAATCAATAAAAATCAAAAAAACACGACAAAAGAACTAAATGCTAATACTAAATACTAATAAGTTTTTTTACACAGCGTTAAGACTTCAATCCGTTTCGACACCTCGGAGGTTTAGACCTTCTTTTTGTTTTTAATCTTTTTTTCTTTTTAATTTTATAGTTCATTATACTTTTTTATTTATTTTTGCTTTTTTTGTTTTCTTTTTTGTTTTTTAATATTTTTTGTTTCTTTTTGTTTCTTTTTTCTTGTTTTTTTTTAAATTTTTTTCAATATAAATTTCTATACAATTTTATTCTTATTACCTCCATGTAAAATTTATTTAATAAAATGTCACAGGGAGACAATATTACATAAGTATAAACATAAAACAAACAATAATTATTGCTAAACACATTCAACCGGACTTATTCAGTGCAAGTTAAATTTTCCTCTTAATCCTTTTTAAAAAAACTCCCAGATGATTTGTTTAATCTTAGAATTTCAGAAAATTTTTAGAAAAAAAATGAATCCAACCAATTATTAGCAAGTTGTGTCTGGAAAATATATTAGTGCAGTCAGTGAGGGTATTTAGCTCCGAATTCCATCCTACTGCATCAATTTACTTGACATTGTCACAGTAAGTAGGGAATAGCTCAAAAAACAAAGTCTATCCTATATCCTATGGCGCTTTTAACCTGGAGGGTGGGTCCCACCCCTTCTCGAGGGTGGACAATTTTTTGGTCAAAATAACGATGGAAATGGCTAGAAAATCTAATTACAAACAAAAACTGTTCTATAATTTTTTTTTCAAAAGCTCAATACTTTTTGAGTGATTCGTGGTTGAAAATTTTTAATTTTCATTGAAAAATGACCAGACTTTTCAGATGCTTATTTGCGAATGCCTTAAAAATTATGCATCTAATGAAAAAACTATATAAAATATTTTTGCAGCTTATTAGAAGTCAAAGATATTTATGTCTTCGTAAACCTTCTAGTTATAATATAAAAAAAGATATGGTATGTGAAAAAAGATTTTTTTGGTGCATGCTCAAATCGGTGTATTTAACTTAAAATAACAGAGAAATGGTCGATTTTAGGGGTATAATGCTACAAATACCTTTTGTAGTGCTTAAAAAACCTTGATGTGCACCTTGATATGGTACAAAACATGATTACTAATGTATTTTAAGGAAAAATAAGAAGTATATTTAACCCTTCATTCATCAGAATTTAAATGCATCGATTTCCTTCTACAATACCTATTATAATAATGTTATTTTTATGTTGAAAAAGTTAGACAGGATTGGTTTTTGAAAAAAAAATAAGATCAAATTATACAGCGCGTTTTTAAATTTTCTTAAAAATCTTCTTTTTCTTCATGTAACTCGACAATTATAAGAGATACGAAAAAAAGACACAGTGCAAAAATGTACGGTTTTTTCAGGTAATAATTTTTGTTTTTTCTTTTATTACTGTATCATCATTTTCTAGTTACATGGAGAAAAAAAAAATTTAACAAAATTTAAAAATGCGCTCTATAATTTGGCCTTATATTTTTCAAAAACCATGCATTTCAAACCCGTCCAACTTTTTAAACACATAAATAATACTATAACAAAAGGTATTGTAGAAGTAAAACGATGCATTTAAATCTAATGGATGAGGTTTAATTCGCATGTTATCTTAAAATAAATTAGTCATCTATTGTTTTTGCACCATATCTCACTCAGTTTGAATGTAATTGACATTTAACAGTTATTGTTTTAAAGGTCTTTCCAAACACTACAAAAGATAGTTGTAGCATGATACCCTTAAAATCGACCATTTCTCGTTATTTTAAGTCGAACACGCCGATTTCAGCATACACCAAAAAAAAACCTTTTTTCACCTACCATATCTCTTTTTGTATTATAACTAGAAGATTTATGAAGAAACGAATCTCTTTGATTTTTTATAAGCTACAAAAATGTTTTATAAAGCTTTATCGTTAGATGCATAATTTTTAAGGTTCTCACAAAAAACCGTCCGAAAATGTGACATTTTTAAATGAAAATGACAAATTTTCAACCACAAATAACTCACAAAGTATTGACTTTTCAAAAACAAATTATAGGACAGTTTTTGCTTACAATTAGGTTCTCCGACAAAATACATGGGACGTTTTCGTGGTCTGACGTTCCAAATTGTTAACCTGTTCCACAATTAAAACTTTTCCTGTTACAGTGTTCCCATACATCAAAGTTTGTCCGACTAGACCCCCTTAAGCTATTAACAAATTTTCAGCTTGCTATTAATCAACTTATTTTTCATACACGGGATCCAGCCCTAATATACTTCAGTTTCTAATTAGGTATCTGATTTCTGTAATATTCAGATAAAAATTATGAATTTCCCAAACCCACCATCTGCCGAAGATCATATGGCGTTTGTCACGACAATATATACTTTTATTGAAGTCAATTGCGTAAACTATATTATTATGATCAGATTTTTTGTCTATTTATAGACTTTTGATGACTACATTGATGGATCGTTCATTAACTACTGTAACCTTTCTAATAATATTTCGTTTTATCAGTTAAACAATTATGTGGTATTTTTATTTTCTACTGTACTGTTTGTACAAATGTTTTTTAAGTGTAAAAAATATACTAAGTGAAAAGCATGTTTTATTTCAAATTGGTTTGAATTCATCTACAACCAAAATGTGTTTTTTGTTGGTTTGTACAAAATATTAAAAATACGTTTTTCCTAAAAGTGAAATAAAAGTGTTTTTTAAGTACAGAGGAGAAAAATTGTGAGTATAATTTTTATTCAATCCATTTAAGACCATTTAAAACATCTTCGGGTCATTCCATTTCAAATCACTCAATTTTGGAGCAAAAAAAATTTTGGACCTCCGATTTGTCTGAAAATTGGTATATAGCTTCTGCGGGACGTACAAATAAGATTAAAGGTCAAACAACCTTCTTCTTGTTTTTTTCTCAAAATGTTATTTTATGCGATTTTACAGTGATTTGTTTATTTATACAAATTTGCATTTTCTATCGTAAAGTATCAATGAAAAACATAATATTTTAATATAAAGGACTCAAAAATGTCATTATATGGCATTATAACAAGTTACTTTGATTCAAAACAAGCTTTTGATCAAATTTTATAGTGTAGAAAACGTTAAAATACCGTTTTTTACATTTTTCTCCATTCCCAAAATACATCATAATCGATTTGGCTGAAAATTTTCCCACAGATAGACAAAACATAGGACTTTAAGTGGTGAGAAGGATTTGAATTATATTACAATACCAAAAAAGTTACATGCAATATTATAGTCAAAAATATAGGCGTCTACTGTAAGTAAAATTAACTCGAAAATATCGACCTCATGACAAAAATTGTTAAAAAGAAATTGTAATAATTGTAAATACGATTTATTTGCAACAATTTCAGTTCCTACCATTTTTGTCGAAAAATTAAAAATGGCGGAGATATTGAGCCAAACAGGTTCTCCTTTAAAATCAAGATGGCGGCTAACGTAACGGAGGAATTCATTCGTGATTTTAAATTTAGGCTACTATTGACTCCCTTAAAGATCAGGAAAATAAAATTTTGGGCAGCTCGGTTGTTCGGTGGCTCGGCATTCAAGGTCAAATGCTATCCCGACTGGACTAATATATACTTTTGAGTCTGATATTACTGCATGTAACTTTTTTGGTATTGTAATATAATTCAAATCTTTCTAACCACTTAAAGTTCTATCTTTTGGATATCTGGAATGGAGGAAAATGTATTTTAACGTTTTTTACACTATAAAATTTGATTAAAAACTTGTTTTGATTTAAAATAACTTGTTATAATGCCATATAATGACATTTTTAAGTCCTTTCTATTAAAATATTATGTTTTTCATTGATACTTTACGACAGAAAATGCAAATTTGTTTAAATAAACACCAAATCACTGTAAAATCGCATAAAATCACACTTGAGAAAAAAAGAAGAAGAAGATTTTTTGACCTTAAATATCTTATTTTTACGTCCCGCAGAAGCTATATACCAATTTTCCGACAAATCGGAGATCCAAAATTTTTTGCCTGAGTGATTTGACATGGAATGTACCCTTCACTTCATTCTCTTCGCTTTCACCCTTGGGCGATGTCGGCTTCCAAATTATGTTTTTCCAAAAGTTTCTATCTTGGGTCATATCAATCCCAGGACTTCTTTGAACTTCCTTTCCTACTCCTTCCAGGAACCTGCAGATCAGCAATTCTTGTTATTAGATGACTAACGTCTCGAGGTTGAACATTACCAAACCATCATAACCTATGGTCCCATTTTGGTATCAATTGGAGCCTTCCACTGACATACTCATTCTTAATTTCATCCTTTCTTCCTGACTTTACTCATCCATCTAAGTACTCTCATTTCCGCCATATGCATTCGTTCTTTATCTTTCTATTTAACTGTGCAACATTCAGTTACGTACATTATAACTGGTCTTATGGCTGTGTTATATAATTTTCTCTTAACTTCATTAGAATTGTTCTGTCAGACAACATACCACTCACTTTCTTCTTATTCATCCATCCAATCCTAACTCTACTGCATGTATCTCCATATATTTCCCTACTACTTTGTAATACCGATCGTATGTAATTCAAACTATTTCTTCACGATTATTTCATCATCCAAAGATATCATTTTATTTGTAGTAATATATCTTTAAATCAACATTTCAAATACCCTGTTGTTGTAATACTGAGTTTTAAACCTTTTTTCCTGGGGAGACCGTCGCTTTCACTATTTCCTACTAAGGCTGCACCTACATTGGATCCGTATTTCTCCGATCCTATCCGATCCGACGACGGATTGAAAACAAACTCAAAGTATTAAAGCGTAAATCGCCCGATATTGGATCGGGCTTCCCACTGCACTGTAGGTAGGCCCTACGCTTTAATACCTTGAGTTTGTTTCTAATCCGGCGTCGGATCGGATCCGAACGGATCTGATCGGATCGGATAAATACGGATCTAATGTAGGTGTTCACTAACACTACATCATACAGCATAATATGTATATTAAGCACCAGTGGCGGCTCGTACCACTTTAAGAAGGTAGTGCCACAACTCGGGCAGCCGCCAAAATTTTTAGTGACGGATTCACGATATTGTCAAAAAAATGTATACTGACAACAAAAACTAAAAAAAAATATGCGCAGATACTTTTATCTATATCTTAAGTTTATTGATCTGAGGTGCCAAGAAATTGTCCAACATTGATCAAAACAGTTCCGTAAATTAATTAATAATAAAAACCTCTTAACCTACCACCAGCATTTACTGCTGATAGTGCTTGAAAATTGTTATTACGATTTAGTCTCTATTTACCAATTTATAAAAATAATACTATTTCATTATTCACACACATGCACAAATTTTTGTAATGTCACTTTTAAAGTTTACGATATATGAAGTTCATTCTTCTATTTTTTGGTTGCAAAGTTTTCAATGACTTTATAATTAAAATTATCAATACAATTTACAAAATGCTTTTCTGCAGATAGCATACCTAAAGCACTAGGTTTCGATGTAAACATCGAAAAACAGCGTTCTGCTTCAGATGTTGATATAGGAATGGTAACTAAAATACTTAAAAGTTTAATAGTTTCTTCAAATGTGCTTTTTAAACCTTCCCTCTACAATAAAACCGATAGCGAAACAGCCCCAGAGGTAGTACTTAATTCGTCTCGCTAATAGAGTACCTACTTCTAATTCAGTTTTAAACCGAGTTTTGCTTAAAAATTAAAATTGTCTCCATGGTTCATTAAGAAATGATTCGGAGAACTGATGCTTATAAGCAGAAAACTCCTCGGACATAAATAAATTAGAAGCAACTAAATGTCCGGAGAAGGTAGACCTTTGAAAGATCTGGTACTTTGAATAGTATGAACCATTAAGTATTTGTCTAATTCGGCGCTAAAATTGACCAGCTCCTTAAATATACCTCTATTTTCTGAATTTTCTTTTTCGTCGTGACCTCTTAAAGCTAACTCGAAAGCTCCACAACACCTTATAACATTTGTAGTTTTTTTTCTAGCGAAAAACCACCAAAAATTTTTTTAAAATACTAATCTTTATTGTCAATTAATAAATTAAACTTAATAAATAATCAAAATATTATCAAATACCCACGATCATGATGCACTAAAAGTTTAATTATAAATACAAAAACTTTTTAACAGAAAATATACATAATAAAAGCGACAAACCAGCACGTAAAGAAACTCAAAATAAATAGACCTGGGCCCGGATTACGTACACTCGATACGCATCGTATCCGCCATGTTTTACTGTAGCGCCTTATGGGAAAACATGGCGGATACGATGCGTATCGAGTGTACGTAATCCGGGGTCTGGCTTCATACCCTCGTGCCTGGCACAGAGATTCTAATGTAAGGTATACTAATAGTCCAATATAGCTCTTTCTCTGTCACTAACATATAATGCTCGTAAAATCTTTCTCTCTTTGCTCGTGCCAGTACTGACTTCGGCGCGAAGGAGATTCTCCTGTCGAATACTCTCCGCTGTCGGCAGGGATTGTATTGCGCCCATAGTTGCCATATTTTATATAATTTATGAAGATCAAAAGAAATACACACAAAAAAATTAATAGGAATTAAAAAGTTTTGAAGATAAAAAATATGTTTATGGATAGTTAGCAAGGTAGTGCCATGGCTCTATGGCACTACCTCACGGGCCGCCACTGTTAAGCACTAGGGAATGTTACCCTGTAGTTTCGCTGTTATCTGATCCAACATTAATGAAAATAAGGGCTAAAGGCGAATTTACACTTATTCACTTTAGAGGTACATTGCGGATGATTCACCCGCAATGAAAGGTATAAACATACTCTTCATCTACATTTCATCCAAGATGCACATCCAAAGTAAACAGTGAACAAAGTAGAACGTCTTCCTACTTTCGATGAACTGGCTCGATGATTCATCCACTGCAACCCCTAGTGTAAAGTGTAAACTTGTTTTTTTCGGATCATTGAACATTCCATGCCATTAAAACGCTGTTAAATAATTTTTTTTGATATATAAAATGGCTTTTCAATGGAAAGACAAACATATGCATATATTTCTAGAAATATATCGGAATCATGAGTGCCTGTGGAATATTCAATCTGAGGACTACCATAAAACCATAAAATATAATCCGTGAAAATGCATACCGGTCTGTATTAAAAGAGCCACATTTATCGGGATTAAATATAGGCGACATAAAATCAAAAATCAAAACTATACACACTCGCTATTGTCCAGAGTTAGCAAAAATTAGGAAGTGAGAAAAGAGTGGATCAGGAAGCGCTGATGTCTATTCTCTTCGTTTAAAGAGGCAAACTCCTTCTGATTTTTTTCTAATTTTCGCCATTCTTCTAGTAATGCTTTACTTATTAACTCCACCCCGACACTAATCGTATTCGCCATTTTGAAAAGACTGTTTATTAACTTTAGATATACACTGCGGATGTTACATGAATAGTGAAAGTGTAGATTGAAAGGCCAACAATTTACATTTTCACTGACGGAATTCGTTTCACATTTGGAAGCATTCTCATTTCTGACACATGCATTCGTTGTTCTTCTTTCTTTTTAACTGCCCAACATTCAGATCCCTACATTATAGCTGGCCTTATAGCTGTTAGCTGTTTTATAAAATTTTCCCTGCAGCTCCGTTGGAATTTTTCTGTCACGCAGCAAACCACTCGCTTTGTTCCACTTTATCCATCGAACTCTCATTCTACTGCATGCATATTTATCTATTTTCTCATTACTATATAATACTGCTCCTACGTAGTTAAAATTATTACTTTTCACATTCATGTCCAAATACTCTGTTTTTGTCCTACTAAGTTTTAAATCTTTTTCCTCAAGAGCTTGTCTCCTCTCTTCCAGTTTTTGTTCTAAGTCTCTTTCACTATTTCCTACTAACACGACATACATGCCCCTCAAAATTTTTACATATTCACCTGAAACTCTTTTGTTATTGAGTGCCCACTTCAGAATCTTTCGAGGAATTCTATCATCATAATGCTTTCTCAAGATTAATGAATACCATATGAGCGTGTGTTTCTTTATTACTGTAATTATTAGCTGCATTATAATGAAAATTCCACACCTGTAATTTTGAACCAATCAAAATACGTTATTTTGACAGATCACCATGGCAACGGAGGTATTTTATCGGAAATTTTTTGCTCGTGGGGTACCCAACAGCGAATTATAGTGGAAATTTTTTGACGTTGACAATAACAGAACATTTTTGACAGACTGGTTTTTATTTGTTTACATAATTTAGTTTTGATTCATTTTAGTTACAAAGCTAAGATGTTTTCTATATACTTCGGACACCTCCTCTCTTCCTAATGGCGAAAATGCAGGACTTTGAATGTTTTCAATTAAGTTTCTATGTCTAATAAAATATATATAATATTTAGACACTAATTTATTTACCTTTTTCCCATTCAGTACTTTCAATTTTGCGTAGTTTAGACGCAAATATTCGTGGACAATTTGGAACAGATTTTCTTTCTTCAAGTTGAAGCCACAATCCTCTATTAATTCAAATAAATAAGCCATGGTACGATGATTGATCTTTACATCAGATAATTTCACGCATATTTTGCATATTGTATGATTTTCAATCGATTCATTTTTTAAACAAAGAATTTTATTGATTTTACTGACTGTGCAATATTATTTATTGTAACAAAACGCGAGTTTTTTTTTGATGTTTTAAAGTGTCAAAATATAATAATCACAGCCTCCTATGATTGATGCTTGCTGACGCTGGTTATGAATTCCATACCATTAAAACGCGCATAACGCACGTTAAGAAAAACGCCAAAAAATAATTTTCTATTACTTGTAGTTACTCAAAACTTATGTAAAATTGAAGAATATACTATTTTCTATCTTGAAATGGTATTCCCATGCAACTAAAATGAATATAAATTACGAATTTGAAAGCCTAAATAATTGCTGACAAAGCTATGGCGCGCTATTAATCTGTTCATGCAGCTTTGGATTTTCAAATGCAAATTTGGTGTGGAATTTTCTTACCGAATACCACGCGAAGTCAAATTAATATCCGGAAATTTTTTTTGATCATGAATATTTTTAGAAAATTTCCCTCGTCTGCGACTCGGGAAATTTTCAAAATATTCATGATCTCAAAAAAATTTCCGGAAATAATTTGACCTCTAGTGGTATTACTAGTGAAAATTGCATCTGTTGTTGATCTGCCCTGCATAAACAAACATTTGATTATCGGATATTTTGGTTTCTGCACGTATCCGTCACACGGTAATTTCGGTATTATTAAAAAAAAATTTCGGCACCTATACCGGCTCCTTTTCGAAAACGGCGCTGGGGGGGGGGGGGGCACCAGCCCTCTTCACCCTTATGCATTCCTGCACTTTTCCGGTAACTGCCTTATATTGAAATTTGAAATTTTTGCCATTTTGAAATTTTTTGAAAATTACTGCATTCAAACCGTACCAACAAAAAATCCATTTGTGCTTATATAAAAAAGCCCATAAGCCTAGTTCATTACCAAATCACTACCGGCTCTCACTCGATCACTAACAAATGAATAAAGTAAAATTTAAAATTGGATAGCAATTTAGAGACTAACATAGCAGTCAGCAAATCATTATCAACAACTTCAGCATCAACCTCATCCTCAACATCTCCAACATTAACCTTCTTTAATGACGTAAGCAACTTAAATTGACCATCTAAAGAACAAGCAACTATTTTTTTATCATCAAATATTTAAACGTGATATAAAGATACACAAATATATAAAAACATGAGGAACTTTACTACAATCAAAAAAGATCATCTTAACGTCCAGAATATCCAACAACAGAATATACATTTACCTTAGAAACAGCACTATCGTTGAAAATTTACTGTACGTCGCCGATCCGTTTCAATACAATACAAGGAAATGACATAAGGATTAGAAGATTAATAATTAGTCCTGCTAGCCGACTAGTGATATCAAGTGTCTGCCTCAGCATTTTAGAAACTATAATCGAAAAAGAGCTCGAAACAGTGAAAATTGCAGTGTTTCAAAATAATTTTCTTGAAAGTTGGTGTGCCTCAACCAGAATAAAGTCATATAATAAACTTAAGGCGTCAAGTATCGTTTGCCCCAAATATTAATAATCCTATCCGAAATCCAATTCTAATATTTTTTCACAACACTCCAATTATTACAGAATCTAGCTCTCCTTAGATGGTCTAAATTGCTCTAAATATAATACGACAAAACGTATAATAGATAAAAACTGCACTATAAATAATACCAACCAATAAAAAAATATTGATCAACGTTACAACATAAACTCCAACTACTAATATCAGTAAACCTTTATTATAATTAAATTTGGACAGAAAATTATTGATACATTTTTTGCCATCATGTTGATACTAAGGACGTTATTATATCTTTGACGTACGTAAACTGATTAAAATAAATAGGAAGGATTAAGTACATTGCGATGTATAATATAAATAAACATTACCAAAATAATTCCATTTAACAGCTTTTACATTTATTACTCTGCTTCCTGGTTTTAATAGTTTGACTACTATTTGTCTAAGTGAATACTCACAACAGAGACGTATGGAATGTTTGTAATAAAATGTTAATAATTGTTCAATATTTTGATCCGAATTATTAGAAATATTTTAAAGACGCCTATTGAAGGTGTAAATTTGTATAAATATATGAAAAACCAAATAAACCTTTTTATATAACGATTTAATGTAGTCCGAAATTATGTTGATAGATATCATTATACAGTCGAACTCGCTTCTTAGAATATCGGTTATAGGAATATCCCGGTTTAAGAAATACAAATTTGAGTTTCTACTAGCCACCAATGATATGTTATTAGAATATCCCGGTAATAGGAATACTTTTGCTTGGTACCAAGGCTATTCCAATAAGCGGGTTCGACTGTATTTAAAAATAAGTGTTAACTGTGCAAAGTGTGCAAAACTGACTAGCATACTGTTGGAATTATAATCTATATCTGATAGTTTTTGCAAGAATTGTTGAGAGGTTTTGATAAAAGATGTTGTGTGATAGAAGCTGTATTATAATCTAGGAGAAAATTTGATAGTCTGCTGTAAGGAGAACCCAGAATCCAAGCTGCTACTAATTGGTCAGGTCAAAGGAGAACGTTTTCTTTGTGAATTTTTATAACTCCGTATAAGAGAGTGTTCTGTTATACTATGCTATAGGGTGTTGTATGTACTTCTTTGGTAGTCTGTCAGATATTCCTTAAATTTGTGCAGTATTTTTTATATTCTTTTTTCAGTGATTTAATTGAGTTAATTGGGAGTTAAGTCCTTAGTTGGTAAACTGCAGATCATTTTATGTTTATACAACAAAGATAAAGATGTATACAGAAGAACGGCCTATCTTCAAGTGGGATGTGGTACTAGGAAAAGAATAATAATAGGCAGTTAAATCGTAACTTGCTATTATATTATCCCATAAGTTGATGAAGTTAAAGTTTACCGTTAGTCGACATCTCATCCTTAGCAGCCCTTTTACTATGACATCCAAGTTGAGCTGGTTGTAGTAAAATAATATTATAGGTCATATAAATTTATATTTGATAAGCATCTACTATTTTCTCTTTGTTTATAACTCAAATGTATGTTTTTAGAGTGTTCTACAACAAACCAACACCAGCAGTAGAGATGGAGAATTACTTGCCAATATCCAAAAGCAGCATTCTATGGCTAACGGCGTTCCCCAAAACTTACTCACTCTTAATAGTAGCAACCATTCCAAGAAACAAGGAGTTTCAGCTGAATCTAGTGAAGCAACCGGAGAAGCCGTCAACATATCCATCACCAAATTTGACAAAGATTTCAGGTAATTATTTGCTAAAAGTTTTAACTATTTCTTCTTCTTCGTGTGCCGCATCCTTGAAAGACATTTGCGATCATCATGGCACATATTACTCAGTCTGTACCGGTTATGAAGGGTTCTATTTTTCCAGTCCACTATTTTACATTTTTCAAAAGGACGTTCGTTGTCTCTCTGATCTTGTTTTTCCTTTCACTTTTATTTGTCTAACATCTTAAAAAAAAAATTAAAGTCAAATTTGTGCAAAATGTCAACAAAAAGACTAAGAAGCAAAAAAGTTTTAAAAGCGTCGTGTTTAACTAATGGTACCACAGTAATGAATTAATTGGAACGTACACAAAAGTTTGGGGGGTTTAAGGGAACAAATCCCCCATAAAATTTTTATGGGGTTGACAAACTTCACTATAATTTTGTTTTAAGATGTTCATGCCATAAGAATGATACATGTCCATTTTCAATAAAAAATCTCTAATAGTTTTCGATATATTAAAAAAAATCGATTTTCATTTTGTAACATTAAAGCGCTGTAACTTTTTTTATGAGCACAATTGTATTAAGTTAAATTAGGTTAAATCGAACTATTTTTGACCCCAGAATGTGTGGTATAATTTATGACTAATCTTTTCGGGACACCTTGTATATCTTGTATGGTCAAAGCCAGCGTATTTGTTTTCTTCGCAATGTTGAGAATTGCTTTTCTTTTTTCATATTTTTAATGTGTTCGTGTTGGTTGCGTACTGTGTCCATGATATTTTCCACATTTTTCAATGACACCACATCTCAAATCTTGCATGTCTTTTTTCAGTTGCGTCCATATTGTCCACGCTTCAACTCCATATAAAAGGACAGAGATACGTAGCATCTCAATACTCTAGTTCTGATTTCTGTTCCCAGTTTTCCATTGCATAATATGTATTGCTTTCGTCGTATTAAAAGCGTTTCTGGCCATGGTTTTATTTCAAGACTGCGGTTCCATTGTTCATTTAGCTCACATCCCAAGCAATTGTATCTGGGAACTTTCTCTAAAGCTTTTCCTTTAACAAGGATTGTTTCGTCTTCAATCTTTTTCTTACTGATAATAATGATTTTTATTTGATTTTGTACTCAAATCCAGGCCAGACCTCTCGCAGTAGTGCGTAGTGTGATCAAACAAAATTTGCAACCCTTCTCTGCTGTCCACAAGAGAAGGGCTGCATGGTCTGCATTTCTGAGATTATTCACTAGTGGTCCGTTAATTCATAGTGGGCCTTCATTGATGTCTTTCAGTGCACCTTTAAACAACTCTTCTGAGCACATATTAAAAATAAGAAGGAATAGTACATATCCTTGTCGTACATCTCTCTTCCTCTCTCTCTCACACTCTCATAGGTATCTCTTTAGATTCTTTATGGTCTACAAGAATTATGGCTTTCTGAAATCGATTTAATGATTCTCACATTTCTGCTCATCTATTTCTGTGTTTCGTAATATATGTTTGCTCGCTTTCTGCGTTTTATTTTGTCGAAGGCATTAATTTTTTTTTCAACGTTAACCAGACATAATATAAATACGTCACACTTGACAACCCAACCCCGTTCTATGAGTGTTTATAAATAATGTCTCTCTAGTGCCAAAGTCTTTTCTAAATCCCAGTTGATTTCCTGTTATGCTATCGTCTAATTTTTTGTAGATACGTTCATGTATCACTCGCACGAGGACTTTTAAAACTTCTAAAAATTCTAAAGCCCTTTACCAAATTTATATTGTTTATCAAAAATGAATAACCATTTTCAATTTCGTTGCAAAACGAAAATACAGCTGCACCATATTTCAGTCCAATCAGAGAGTGCAGCAAGCACCTCTACCGGTTTCGAAACTTATTAGTCTCTCATCAGGAGGCACATATGCTGCTATCTCTGATTCAACCAAAACAAACCCCGGCATGCAGTCCCGGATTGCAACGAAGAAATGGCATAGATGCCTTAGCGGCAACTGCTAGCAAAATACTGTTTTCACTCTAGTGGCATAGAAAACAACATAATGTTACTCTATATTCCACCAGACTGAAAACAATGGGAACCTTCTCTGGTTACACTACCGAGGCTTCTACAATTTGCAAGCCATACGGATGCTGAGAATAAGGAAGATGAGAGAATTTTACAATTTATAATTCACGTCCAATCTGCTCAGCGCGGTAAAGTTCCAACGAGAATGGTTTGCTTCGTACTCCAATCAGAGTAAACATGTATATCAAAAATTAATAACCATTTTCAATTTCGTTGCAAGACGAAAATACAGCAGCACCATATTCTAGTCCAATCAGAGAGTGCAGCAAGCACCTCTAACGGTTTCGAAACTTATTAGTCTCTTATCAGGAGGCACATATGCTACTCTCTCTGATCCAACCAAAACAAACCCCGGCATGCAGTCCCGGATTGCAACGAACGAAATGCCATAAATGCCTTAGCGGCATTGTTACTCTATATCCCACCAGACTGAAAGCAATGGGAACCTTCTCTGGTTACACCTCCGAGGCTTCTACAATTTGCAAGCCATACGGATGCTGATAATAAGGAAGATGAGGGAATTTTACAATTTATAATTCACGTCCCATCTACTCAACGCTGTAAAGTTCCAACGAGAATGGTTCCCTTCGTACTTCAATCAGAGTAAACATGTAAATCAAAAATGAATAACCATTTTCAATTTCGTTGCAAGACGAAAATACAGCCGTACCATATTCTAGTCCAATCAGAGAGTGCAGCAAGCACATCTAACGGTTTCCAAACTTATTAGTCTCTCATCAGGAGGCACATATGCTGCTCTCTCTGATCCAACCAAAACAAACACCGGCATGCAGTCCCGGATTGTAACGAACGAAATGGCATAGATCCATATCGTCGATCCATTTTTATATTATTTACTATTCAATCAAAGATGAAAAAAGCATTTCAAAATATTTCATTGGAACAACTTCAGAGATACAAACACAAACTAGATGCTAAAGAACATGCTACATAAAGAAGGATCCAAATTGCTCAACTGCTAGTTTCCTATATTCCCAGTGTCATTTTTTAAGTTTTTCATTCGGGTTTAGCCATTATATTGTTTTATTACTATTTTTTGGTGTTTTAGATCCAAACAGCTGATCAAAGGAGCCATTATGGACAACAGTTTCTTAAAGCATCTAGACACATCACAGGTGCGGGAGATGGTAGATGCTATGTATGTGAAAGAATTCTCAGCAGGCTCATTGGTTGTGAAAGAAGGCGAGACGGGAGTGCATTTATTTGTGTCTGGAGAAGGTGACTTTGAAATCATTAAAGATGGTAACGTTCTGGGCCTCATGGGACCAGGAAAGGCATTTGGAGAGCTCGCAATTTTATATAACTGTACAAGGACGGCGTCAATACGAGGTAAAAGGATCATTTATGTTAAGACGGGAAGTGTACGACAGTTGTCGTGGAACAACCGAGCCCCTCACAGGGTTTTAATTTGCTACGACTGATCGCTTCCGGCCTCTGCACGGGTTTTTCCAATTAGTTTTATTTGCGAGTGTCTTGAGTGGGATTAAAAACTAATTTTACAAGCATGGAATTGCTACCATTAGCGGTAGCTTTGGTTGAAGATGAAAGAAGGATAAGGCGATTGGTAGTCCACCCACTATAGATATTATAAATAGTTGGGTACTTCCTCACACAATCAATCCATCATCATCATCATCATCATCATTAACCCGTACTCGTCCACTGCTGGACATAGGTCTCCCTCAGCTATTTCTATCTTTCTCTATTTTGTGCGGCTTGCATCCAGTTGCCGATAATACGCTTTAGATCTCGTTGGTGGTCGTCCTCTGCTCTGTAGTGCTTCTTCTCGTGGTCTCCACTCGACAATACGTTTTGTCCATCGGTGGTCTGACAATCTGGCGACGTGTCCTGCCCAATTCCACTTGAGCGACGCGATTATTTCGACGGCGTCCGTTGTTTTTGTTCTACGACGTATTTCTTCGTTTGGGATTCGATCCCACAGGGAGACACCCAACATCTTGCTCTCCGTAGCCCTCTGAGTTATGCAAATCTTGTTCACTACCTTTTTTGTGAGTGTTAATGTTTCCGCTCCATGAGTGAGTACAGGCAATACACACTGGTCAAAGGTTTTCCTTTTCAGGCATATGGGTAAGTCCGATTTAAATACATAGCTCAGTTTACCAAACGCTGCCCAGGTTTATCCTATGCGACGTGGGAGCTCGCACGTCTGGTTATCTCTTCCCAACCGAATTTCATGTTCCAAGTACTTATAAGATACAGTCTGCTCAATATCAATTCCATCAACAACAATATTATGATTTAGCACCAGATTAGTCATTATTTGCGTCTTGTTGATATTAATCTTTAGTCCGACCTCTAAGGAAGCCTGATATAAATAATTGTTCAACATTATTATTGTTCCATTAGGAAGGGGTTTTTCCTTGGTAAATGCTTTCGGTGAAAAGTTTGGCCAAAACCTGGATAATTTTATTTCCACCTTGTTTGATTGCCTCGATCACTACTCCGTCATCGCCAGGGGATTTATTATTTTTCATATCTGAAAGTGTCTTTTTAACTTCGTATGGTGTTACTTCTGGCATTAATTCTGATCCCTGGTTTGTGATTTTGGGCAGGGGCTGATCTTGCCTTGCGTTGGTGCTCTCATACATTTCGCGATAAAACGATTCGACAACCTTAAGGATTTCGGCTCTATCCGCAGCAATGTTGTTAACACAATCAATTAAATGTTCATAATTCATTGTAGAATGTAACTTCTCCTTTAGCAGCATCTTTTGCTCCAGTCCTGGACATAGACGTCCCCTTGTCCCTATATTCGCTTGTCTTGTGCTATCTGGTGCCAGTTTCTTCCTGCCTTTCTTTAATATCGTCGATCCATTTGTTTTGCGGTTTTGCTATGCCTAGTTTATGCAAGGGCGGTCATAAGGGGGGGCCATGGGGGCCATGCCCCCCCCAAAGGTGGCAATGCACCTTAAATAAACTTGTCTAGTAACACAGGATAATGTTATGTTAATATATTTTAAATTATTTACTCTGTAAATTAATTATTTTGAATGGATTCACATACGGATTTTGAAATACCTAGATACTGCAATCTGTAATAATGATAATTAATCATAATGCCTGTCTCTTCAACTCTGGTTACGCCAATGCAAGTGCATCGCCTTCCGCGCGAATCCCGACACCGGCGACGTCCAGTGTAGAAACAGAAGAAACATAAGAATGCCTATGTACATATTTTTTTATGGAAGTTATATCGTTGTGTATTGTGTAGAAATTTGAACGTTCTGAAGTATCTATCGTCTACCCGATATACACTATCGTATCGTAGTTATAGAGGTGACATAGGTGCAGTGCACTATATATATTGCCGGATTGTAATCATCATTTTATTCCAGGGTGACAGGTGAGTAAAAATCCATAGATAGGTTAGGAATAATTTTCTGTTTGCTAACGGAACGAATACATCAGCAATGAGTAAATAATACTCTGCAGTTTTCTCTCGTCCAGCGCAGATGTTCGCTATATAGGATGCTATTTCGAAATACAAAAGTTAATAGATTCCGATTTGAACGAAAAGTGACTGCAAATTATTATTAGGCTCAAATTAAAAAACCTGGGCATATCCATCTCTCGTTTGGCCGGAATCACAAATGTTCTTTTTTTTTTAGAAAATGAAGAGGGCAAACAATACGAATACGTTGAATTCGTATTTTTCTGTTGTTCCGAAGAAAGTAATTAAAGATGTGGGTGATAATGGGTCATCCCGGTCATCTTCCTCATCGTCTTCTCAACAGAATCTCGTAGTGCCAGAACGACTTACAACAGTATCAACATTACAAACATGAGTTAATAATGAAAATACTTTAAAGCAAGTCGCTGTAGAAAAGTCCAATGAAGTTAGTAACTACGACATTGGTCGAGTTGTTGATGGTTTGAGTGGTTTGGGAGACTTTCAAAAATATAATTATTTGAAAAATACGTGGGTTCCGGAAAAAAACTACTCATTTCCATTTTCTGAACATAACAAAAATAACAAGTTAGTTAAGCGGTACTTGAGATACGATCATCTCCAAAAATATAACTGGATTGCGTTTTCGGACTTGAAGAAAGGACTTTTTTGTAAGCACTGTGCTATCTTCGCAAATTCAGGTGGTAAAAATAAAGCAACAAGTTTGCAAAGTTTGGTTACCACACCAGTTACAAAATTTGCAAAATTATTTGGAATGGATGGTGTGCTAGATAAACATAATACAAATCGATATCACATTGAAGCGGTTTTATCGAGCGATAATTTTATAAAATGTTACGAAAACCGATCTTTAGATATAAGAAATTTGATAGATAGTGCTCGAGCCAGGCAGATAGAGGATAATCGAAATCGGCTCAAACCAATCATTCGATCTATAATTTTTTTAGCCAAACAATGTATACCTTTCCGTGGCCATAGAGATGACGGGCCATTGTTAGAAGAAAGCAATGTGACAAATAATGAGGGAAACTTCCGAGAGCTTCTTCGATTCAGAATCGAAGCAGGAGACAAAACTTTAGAAGAGCATTTAAGAAACACGTCGTCACGTGCCACATATATTAGCAAAAGAACGCAAAATGAGTTGATTGAATGTTGTAAAGACGAAATTTTGTCTGTTATCGTGAAAAAAATTAGTGATGCTAAATATTACAGCATTATGTTTGACGAAACTACTGACATAGCACATGTTTCCCAAATGTCGATTGTTATTAGATACTTAGAAGGTAACAACGTGCGGGAGGATTTTGTGTCATTCATAGATTGTCATTCTGAGAACTATGAGCTCAGTCCCGATACGTTGGAACCGGTTTTGAATGGTACTATTTTAGGAAAATCAGTGATAAAACAAGTTCAAAAATTTCGTTTACCATTGGAAAATTGTGTAGGAATTTGTACAGACGGATGCAGCGTAATGACATCAAAACAACAAGGAGCCGTCCAAGAAATTCAAAAAGAAATGAATATAGCTGTACGATGTCCATGTTTCAATCATGCTTTAAATTTGAGTTTGTCGAAATCATCAAACGTTCAATGTGTGAGAAATGCTGTAGGGGTAATGAAGGAAATTAATATCTTTTTTCAAAGCCTCTTCTAAACGCAATTATGTCCTCAAACAAACATTGGGTGATCAGCTCTCTGGATTGTGTGAAACGCGATGGGTAGAACGGCACGACTCCATTCTGCAGTTTAAAGCATCGATTGAAAAAATTTTGCAAGCATTGAATTTGATTTCCGAATGGAACGAAAGAGAATCTTCCAGTAAAGCTAGGACGCATATACTTGCGATCTCATCAAATTGCAGCTTTATTATCACTTTGTTTTGTCTAAATGAAGTACTCGCAATAACGTTACCTCTGAGCAAATTATTGCAAACAAAAAATTAGGCTATAAGCTCTACACAGAATGCTGTTCTAAATACGCTGCTTGTTTTGAAAGACAAACGCAACAATGCAGAAACAAATTTCAATGCTTTGCTTAAAGAAATAATGCCATATCTAGAAAATTTGAATATAGATTTATGTATTCCAAGAGTGAATAAATTCATGAAAAATCGACCTAATCCAGATATTCATTCCTCCACAGAATACTTTCGAATAACGATATATATTCCTTTACTTGAAAGTATCATTTCCGACATTGAGTGTCGTTTCCAGCAAGAAACCATGGATGTATTTAATCTGCAAATATGTGTTCCTGCTATATTAATTCATTCAAATGAAGATGACATCCATTCCGCCGTAGAAATTTTGATTGCAAAATATGGAAGTTTGTTTGAGACAGTTAGAGACGTGCTGAAGTCAACTTTTATTGCAGAGCTACATTTATGGAAAATGAGATGGAAACACAGCAAAGAATCGGAAATTCCGAGCGATGATCTAAATGCTCTCATACAATGTGATGAAATGATGTATCCAATCATTAATAAAATTTTAAAAATATTGTGTACTCTTCCAGTAAGTGTTGCATCTGCAGAGAGGAGTTTTTCAGGACTGAGAAGACTTAAGAGTTGGCTGAGGGCCAATATGGGTGAAGAACGGTTAACTGGCCTTGCACTAATGCATGTCCACAAGGACATTGTTATTAACGAAGACACTATAATAGAACGTTTCGCTAAAAGTGGAGTGAGCCGAAACATAGAGTTCGTCATGTAGAGTATTAGTTTTTTGTTTATAATTTCATTTCATTCGAGTTATTGTTATTTTCTCTTTTCAATATATAAAACATCCCATTCTGCGTTTTGTGTCTGTATTGAAATTGAGAGCTAATATCTAATTGTACAAAATGGCCCCCCCCCTGAATTAAGATATATGACCGCCCTTGAGTTTATGTGCTCTTGGGTCGCCATTGCATTGTTCTCTTTGACTACTTCTCTTCGCTTTCTCTTGCCATATATCCTGCCCATTTCCATTTAGATTTTGAGATAGCTTCGAACTTTTTTGGTCTGGTTTTTTGGTTCTGATAATATTTTATTTTGGTCTTCGATTCTCATATGATCTCTTAATCTTTCATTTCAAATAAGTCTCTCCAAAGATCTTTGAGTTGTTCTAAGTCTATTGAGAGATTGGTTAGTAAGTGTCATGGTCTTCATTCTGTCATTACAGGAAGAGTACATGTGTCAAAAACCTTTCGCTTTAAATTAACTGGGATTTTTGGAACTTTTAAACATTTTTAGACTTTCGGATATTTTAAAATGCAACTATAATATTTTAAGTATTATTATATGTTCATTTGGGATTTAGTCACAATTATTGGTGTAATGAAAATAGCATTTTTAATTACCTAATAATTTAGCGTTTCAATTTCCACTCCGGTCGTTCTCAAAAAAGGAAAAAAGAAAATCTCAGAAATTCTGGGAAGATTTTTTTGAGAACGATTTCCGGACTGGAAAGTGAAACGTCACAACATTAGTTAATTAAAAATGTAATTTTCATTACACCAATAACTGTGTCTAAATCCCATATAAACATAATACTTAAATTTATGACACAAGAGAACAATTTCAGAACCTTACTAATTATAATATTATTAATGTATAAACATACAGACAAGCCGAACTGGTCAAAAATAATTAAAATATAATAGCTCCCCGTGAATAGCACGCTGACAAGTAGTTTATGTTAGGACGGAACTGGGCGGGCACGTGACGGCACGGGTACGTAGTCTAGTCGCAACATAGGGGGTCCCGTGGGCATTTTTATGTCGCCGCGATTTGATGGTGGTATTATAGGTTTTTTGGGTCGCTGGATCCAATGGAATTGGTCTGGAAGCCCAAATTTGGTGCGTTTAATTGTTATTAACAAATTATGTAAAATTAGATGTTTTTCAGGAATTATTAGAATCCCTGTAAATAAATTGATAGTGTTAAGGTCTTCTCTGGTGTATTTTTGGTCGCTGAATCGAATGCGACTAGTAGCGATTACCAAAATATGGTCTTATTTTGTTAATATCAAAATAATTGTTTATTCGCCGAAAAGCTCGAAATGCCCTATTTACAGCAAGTTTGTAGTCTTTTTCATAGTATTTTTATACGCTAAATCGATTGCTACTAGTCGTGATAGCTTAAACTACGTTCCGACTTTGTTATTAATAAATTATTGCAAAAATAACGGTTTATAGTACGTTCACACACGGTTTTTGCTCTAAATTTTAAAAGACCACTTGGATTGACATGAAAGGCATACACGTAGCTAACATGTCAAGCAAAACAAGTGATATTGTGCCGATGTCTGCTTTTACCCTGGGGGTGAGTTTCACCCCTTTTTGGGGGTTGAAAAAAGAAACCTTTAAAATAAGTCCGGAAGTGGATAAACCGATTAATTCTAAGCAACTTTTGTTCTACACAGTTTTTTCAGTAAGTCAATCCTATTCGAGTTATTTGGTTTTTTTGTTGAAAAATGAACATATTCACACGCAAATAACTCGAAAAGTATTGACTTGGTGAAAAAACTGTATAGAACAAAAGTTGCTTAGAATTAATCAGTTTATCCAATTCTGGGCATATTTTAAAGGTCTCTTTTTTCACCCCAGAAACGGGGTGAAGCTCACCCCCAGGGTAAAAGCACACATCGGCACAATATCACTTGTCTTGTATGACATGTTAGCTACATGCATGCCAAATTTCATGTCATTCCAAGTAGTTTTTTAAAATTTAGAGCAAAAATTGTGAGTAAACGTACTATAAACCGTTATTTTTGCAATAATTTATTAATAACAAAGTCGGAACGTGGTTTAAGCTATCACGACTAGTGGCAATCGATTTAGCGTATAAAAATACTATAGAAAAGACTACAAACTTGCTTTAGATAACGCATTTTGAGCTTTTCGGCGAATAAACAATTATTTTGTTATTAACAAAATAAGATCACATTTTGAGTAATCGCGACTAGTCGCATTCAATTCAGCGACTAAAAATACACCAGAGAAGACCTTAACACTATCAATTTATTAACAGGGCTTCTAATAATTCCTGAAAAACACCTAATTTTACCATAATTTGTTAATAACAATTAAACGCACCAAATTTGGGCTTCCAGACCAATTCTATTGGATTCAGTGACCAAAAAAAGTGCCCACGGGACCCCCTATGTTGCGACTAGACTAACGGGAAAAGAAAATTGTCACCGACGCGAAGGATCGAGCACTGCCGGTAGACGGGGCCCATCCACGTTGTCACCCTGTCCCATTGTACTATAAACTGCCCAAAGTCTTTTATACCACACGGTTTTTCAACGAAATAAACATCGAGGAGGGAGAGGTACAGGAAGCATTAAGAAAACTAAAAAACAGGAAATCTTCAGGAGAGGACAGAATATCGAACGAACTCCTAAAGCATGGACGACAAGATCTGACTAAATAACTATTAAAACTAATACAAAAAATAACACAACAAAACAGAATACTACAAGAATGGAGATCATGATCATCATCATCAGTGCCGTTACAGCTCTTTATGAGCCAAAGCCTTCTTCAGAACAATCCTCTATCCGCCCCTGTCTCTGGCAACTCTTCTCCATGCTCTAATTCTAATAGATTTTAAATCAGTTTCTATGTTGTCTCGGTAGCTAAGTCTCGGTCGTCCTCTTGCTCGTTGTCCTATCGGCCCTCTTCGGTCAAAAACTTTCTGAATATGGCATCTTCCTCTCGCCTGATTACATGACCTATCCATCTAAGGCGTGCTACCTTAATGAATTTTACAACGTCAGGTTCTCCAAAATTTCTAGACAACTCAAAGTTGTAACGCCTGCGCTACAAACCTTGTTCTTTTATGCCACCATATATTCGTCTTAAGATTTTTCGCTCAACTCGTTTGACCAGTCCTTGGTCATTCTGAGTAAGCGACCAAGTTTCTGAGCCATATGTTAGCACTGGTCTTATTAGTGTTTTGTAGACAGTCAATTTAATTTTTCTAGGTAGTTTTAAGGCCATCTGTCTTCTTAACCCTTAGTAGCACTTATTGGCGAGCACTATTCTTCTTTTAATTTCTTCACTGACATTGTTATCTCTATTTAGCAGCGAGCAAGTATATGAAGGTGTCGACACCTTTCAATTCTAGGTCGTCAATTATTATTCTTGTAGGTGTCGGATTGCTTGACCTAGTGCAACACATATATTTGGTTTTTGAACATTTATATTTAACCCCATTCTCTGTGCAGATGCTCTTAACGACCGCAGTACTTCAGTCAGAGATTCTTTAGATCTACCTATGATGTCTATGTCATCTGCGTATCCGACAATTTGTACTGATTTGTTAAAGATAGTACCATTCGTATTAATTTGGGACTCTCGAATTATTTTTTCTAATGCCAGGTTAAATAAGAGACACGATAGTCCATCACCCTGTCTTAGTCCATTTTTGCAACGGAAGGGTTTTGAGAAATTGTTTTGGATTTTTACCATGCTCTCTGCTCCTGTGAGCGTAAGTTCTGTTAATTGGACAAGTTGAAGCGGTATTTGAAGTTCTACCATAGCAAGTAGAAGTTTACTTCTATTAACTAAGTCGTATGCGGCTTTGAAGTCCACGAATATGTGGTGGGTGTCGACGCCGAACTCTAGGGTTTTTTTTTCAAGGATCTGCCTCACTGTAAATATCTGGTCCGTTGTTGATTTATTAGGACGGAAACCGCACTGTTATCCTCCTAATATTTCTTCAGCGTAGGGGAGAAGTCTTTTGTACAATACGTTGGACAACACTTTATATGTTATATTGAGTAGAGTGATGCCTCTATAATTATCACACACCATCATGTCTCCCTTTTTGTGTAGAGGACACAGTACACCCAACTTTCAGTCCGTGGGTGATTCTTTCTGTTTTTTCTGTTTTGTGATTCTTTCTCGTTTTGTAAAATTTAACAGGGAGATTATCCAAACCGGGGGCTTCTCTAAGATGGCTTCTCTAATTTATTCTTCGGTGGGGAGTGGCTGCCGATCATCTTCATTAATTTGAAACATGGGATCCTCCATCTCGCCATCTTCATGATTGCCACTAAGCAGTTCTTCAAAATGTTGCGCCCATCTGTTTAGTATCTGTTCCTTGTTACTAATTATAGAGCCGTCCCTCTGTTTACAGGCTATTATTCTGGGTTTGAAGTCTTTCTGCAGATATTTATCTGTTGGTAGAATTTTCGTATGCCCTTTCCATTGTGGTAGTTAACAATTTCGTTTAGAGCGTGTTCTTATTGTTCTTTATTTTTTCTTCTGAACATTCTCTTTTCCTCCCTTCTAAGATTTTCATAATCTTCGAGAGTTGACCTCGTTCTGCGCTGCTGGAGTCTCTTATATGCTTAATTTTTTTGTTGTTGGAGAGAATTTTTCTGTTGAAGAATTGAGATCAAGCATCCTAATACCCCTTTTCAGAAAAGGATACAAATCGGACCCGGAGAATTACAGAGAAATTAACTAAAAACAAAACATTAAAATTAACAAAGTGGTAGCAAACAAAATGAATGAAATTATAATATTAGCAAAAGAAAAACAATGTTTTAGGACGGGAATATCATGCACCGACGCTATATTTATAATGAGGCAAGTTCAAGAGAAATCGTTAGAATACAACAAACCGGCATATTTAAGTTTCGTGGACCTTAAGAAAGCATTTGACAGGGTCAAATTATAGGACGTTATCCATTTGTTATACTCAACAGAGGTACCTCTAGGAATAATTAAAACGATCGAAAACATCTACCAGAACAACAGAACAAAAGTAAAAGTAGAAGATGAACTAACTGACTCAGTTGAAGCTGGCAATAGGATAAGACAGGGCATTCCTTGAGTCCTTCATTGTTCAAACTGATCATGGATAAAATAATAAAAAAATAAGAACTAAAGAAAGATACGAAACGGGAGAAAAATAACTTAAAATAATCTGGTATGCAGAGAAGCTGTACTAATCTCTCAAAGTGGAAATGATTTACAACGTATGCTGCACCAATTTAATATAACTGTAAAAAAATGTAACATGTTAATTTCCCCAAAAGAGACAAAATGCGTGGTTATAACAGCAAATTAAATAAGATGTAAATTTGAGCTGGATAGCTGGAGAGCTACAAATATATTGCTCGAAACAGCGGAGGTGAAAACCCTTCGAAAAATCGATGGTGATACTCGATGGGACAGAGCTACAAGTGCATATACTTATACGATGGAGATGCAAGGTAGACAATTAATAACTGGGTAAAAAGCAGAAGAGTAGAATGGAATGACCACATAAACCGAATGACAAAAAAATAGAGTAGTAAGGACAGCGAGAAATGGTTCGCCAATAGGAAGACGATCAGTGGGAACACCACGAAAACGATGGCAGCACAATTTACTGGAAGCACATTGAAAAAACAGACAGAGTCGTGTCCATACAAAAAAAAGAAGAAGACGAAGAAGATTCTTTAACGTACCACTCAAGATAAATCAGCCTTTATTAGGGATTCACTTTTGTGCTCCTCAGTGTAATTACCACTTTTCGCGTTTTACCGCAGATAAATGTTTTACCAAAGATAACAATTTCTACGGAAAAAAACAATTCGGAAATAATTCGCGGAAAGTTGATAGATATTTTAAATGACGCAACACCTGGTTAATAACATCCTTAATCTAATTCACGTAAAGATCTTATTCTCATTCATACACGCATCTCTGTTAAAATGGTAGTTAAACGTAGATTTTGGTTGGTGTTTCGTCTAGCTAGTAAAAAACTATCTGTGATATTTTCAGCCGTTACTGATGTGAAAGTATGGATATTAGACCGGAAAGTCTTTCAACAGATCATGATGAGGACTGGTTTGCAGAGACTACAAGATAATCTCAACTTTTTAAAGTCTGTTCCGCTTCTGCAGAATCTCAACAACGACGTGTTGGCTAAAATAGCAGACGCATTAGAAGTGGTGAGTAAATCAAACATTTTAAATTTTATAACTATCGGAATCGATTTAATAGAGTATACTTTAAAGTTCTTGGCGTGAGTCTGTAGCAATACACAAACTACTTTTAAATTATGTTGATAGAAAAAATTTACATTTTTTTGTAGGTAGGTACTATTTAAGTCGGAGCACACTAGTTCGCTCCCGTGGTCAAAAATCCCTTTTAATTATATACTAGTTCGCTCCCATTGTTAAGCGGATTAAATGTTTATCTACTAAGTTCTAGGAGAATTATTAATTTCGGCAAAATTGGTTCTGTGATTTTTGTATTTTATATAGAAAATATATAAAATATTATTTGTTACATATTGATTTACAAGACAGTTGAATTAGATTATTTGTATAATATTCACTTCATTTTGGTCCCTATTGTGAAAAATCTTAGTAGAAATTTTATTAGAAATTTTGATTTCTAGTGGCCGGAGCGAATTTACCTGTGACCCTTTTCTGTTGGGTATTAAAATCTGACCTCCGCTCCGGAGCGAACTAGTATAGTATATGCCCATTTAAATGGTACAATCTACTTTTCTATCTTATTCTATAGTACCCCAGTAACCCAGTAAATGAATGGGAAATACGGCGATACCGTGTAATTTTCAAGATCAACTAGAAATTGCATGAAAATTTGGATTTAGGTTCTAGTAAATAGAACTTGACCTGACTATTTCTGGTTGTATTTTTACAATACATAATATATCAGAATTTGCTAATACTAGGCAACCAATTGTTCAGGGGTGTACTAAATTGGTAAAAACAACGGCTATTGTAAATTATAGTAATTTTAATCTCGAATAGTTTATAATTACATTTTTTTACTTTTTTTTACATACATTAAGGAAAGACGTAAGGTAGCAGCAAAAGGTATTATTAAATTTGTATTTTTGTTATTCTGACGAAATATAACAGACAATCGTAAATTTCTTTTCTGTTTAAAGCAAGAAGATGCATTATGTTATATGGGCTTTCAATGTTCAATTTTAGAAGTTTTCTGAACAGCTCATTGGATTGAGCACTATATTTTTGGCAATCAAAAAATATGTGGTCCAGGTCACCGATTTTATTACAAAATTCACAAAGATCACTCTCAAGTATTTTGATTTTATGTAAGTGTGCTGGATAACACGCATGACCAAACTTCATTCTACTAATAGTGGTTATGCTTTTGCGATTGTAATCGAACTTATTGTACCAAGGCTTTTTCCTCAATTTGGTTTCTATTCTGGTGTAACGTGTTGGATTTGTAAATGTGTATTCTTGCCACAAGTAGGACCATTTTCTCATCATTTTATGTTTTGATATGTTTATTTGTTCATCCGTAGTTAATTGGCAATTTATCTGTTCCCCCATATCTATGCTTTCTTTGGCAATTTTGTCTGCAATTTCATTGTTTGTTATTCCTACGTGTGCTTTAACCCAGAAGAATTTTATAAATTTATTTTGATCTTGTAATTTTTTTAATAATTGTTTTAATGTTAAAGATAATATCATTTGTTGTGTTTGAGTTGGATTTTAGAATTTTAAGAACTGAAAGTGAATCGGAGAAGATAATGGCATTCTGTTCCTCTTCCTGTTGTACATATTCTAGTGCTTTTAGAATTGCTATTGCCTTGGCTGTGTAGATAGATGTATTTTTATGTAGCTTATAGTGTTTTTGTATACGTTTAGGTATTACGAAGGCACAACCTGTGCCGTCAGTGTTTTTTGATCCATCAGTGTATATTGTGACATAGTTTGGATGTTGGTCTAAAATTTGATTAATAACTATGTTATTAGATGATGCTAATTCAGAGTAATGGGGTATATTCACATCACATACAACAAAGTGAACAAAGTAATCGATCTCTACCTTTGTTTGTGGTTGTAGGGTCACGTTTCTTAATGCTTCACAAATAGGAGGAGAGTTCTTATGTATCCGAAAAGGCTTAGTTAAGTCGTATTCGTTTAACTTGTATATGCTACTAATGAATGGTGAATTTTTCTTTAGTGATTTAATAATCATTTTTTCAGCTAAAAATGATCTTCTCAGTTCTAATAGAGGTTCGATTGCTTCAGCTCTTAATGGTCATTTTTTTACTAATTAACATCAAAAGGGGCGTAGAAAAATTATAGTATTCGACTCGCATGTTGTGCCATCATTACATGCTCGTTGAATACTATTATAACACATTCAACAATATGAGTTTTATATAGTTACTATTATGTTTGTGAAAAAGCTAGGCCCAATGGGTCGAGTAGTTTTAAATAATTATTCTGTGTGTCTATCCTATTTGAGAAAAAAAAGGTAATTTTCCTATGGCTCTGTACAGGTACTTTGTCAATATGTATTTAGAAACGATTTTTCGGTCTCATTCTCTTCGTAAGATTTCATATATTCACGTTTTTAAAAAAGTATGTAATTTTTAATAATAATTGTCATAGACAAAAAATTCACCGAAAACAATTCACCGAAAACATTTCACCGAAACACAGCTTACCGAAAGCACAGTTCACCTAAATAAAAATTAACCGAAATTATACATGTATGAGTAAATTATTAAATTATTTATTTATTTTAAAATGTTATCAGGAATAACAGAATCATATTAGAAAGCCCGTTAGTGTTACCCAGAAAACACCAAGAGGAGGTCGGCTTTCTAGTCTAGTCTAGGCTTTTAATTTTTAATTTTTTTTTTGAAATGTTTAGTAATGTCACCCTGCTAATTGCATTTTAATATTTTCTTTGGAAAAGGGCTGCTAACGAGCTTTCTAAATTATAAATATAGATTTCGGTTTATATATTGAGTCATTTGTTTCCTGTTATTTGTGATAATGATAATTTAAAATAAATTGTATTTTACATATTTTTTTTACTTATTAAAACTAATTTGTTCATATAATTTCGGTGAATTTTTATTTCGGTGAATTGTGCTTTCGGTAAACTGGGTTTCGGTGAAATGTTTTTGGTGAATTATTTTCGGTTAATTTTCCCAATTTCTTTAATTGCTCACTTACAAATAATTGATGCAGAATGAAGGATCATTTTTTGCTTTATATACAATGAAATTATCTGCGCCGTTTTAAACTAGGTATACAAAAAACAAAATGCACCATCTGAAAGGTTATAAATAAACTCATCTTTTTTAAAACAAGAAAGTGTTAACGGTCCATACAACCGGAGATTTTTTTCTTTTTTTTTTTTTTAATCACAACGCAATTGTTTATAAATATTAAGAGATGAAATTTGGGCATTTTTTCAATGAAATTTCAGTTTTTCATTTAAAATTTAATGTTAAGGTTAATATATGCATGATTATTAAAATTGCGAAATATTGTTAAAGTTAGTAAACAAAAAGAAACTAATTAATTTTAAAAAAATATATACTTTAATAAAAAAATCCTTTTTTTTTCGCTACGAAATCACTTTTTTTAATAGTTTTAAGAGGAAAGTTATTCTCATTATTTTTTCTTAAAATTCACATACTTTAGCCATAAAATGCAAATAAATAATTGAAAATGCCGAAAGAAAAACGCCAATTTTAGCATTTTATAGGCCATTTTTCAATTAGTTGGATATCGAAAAAAAAACAAAAAGTGTGAGATGACGTGAGAGGCGTGAGAAGTCTAGTAATTTGAAAAGTAAAAATTTCATTCTGATTGTATGTGGCATAAATCACTTCAAAAATCCATGAAAAAAACTACTTACGAGTGGCAAGCTTGAAGTGTACACAAATTTTCGAATACACAATCAATTAAACTGTTAAAAATGGAGATTGGGAAGCATAATATTACATAGATATTGTAACTTTTATTTATTTTAACATTTTGATATTTTCCAGGAATTTTATCCAGCTGGAGCGTATATAATTCGGCAAGGAGCAAGTGGAGATATATTTTTTATTATCAGTAGCGGATCTGTTAAAGTTACTCAAAGGCTACCAGGTAAAATAAATTTAAGCTTCTATGAAATGATATAATATATTATATAAAAATATTTTTAAGCTCATATCAAAGGGTAAATAATGAAATGTTTGAGTTTTATGGGATTTTTGCAATACTGGAATTTCGAAAGATGGAACCGAACCTTGCAAATATACTTCGCAAAATTCGTGACAGTGATTAGAGTAAGAGTTGACTTTTGAAGATACTGTAATTGAGAGTGTAGATAACTACAAATACTTATGAACATGGATAATATCAAATGTAGACCAAACCAAAGAAATTAGAGCACGTATTGAAATAGCACGTGCATCATTCATTCAACTTAACAAGTTTCTTTATTGTCGGGATATAAGGTTTGAGCTACGCCTAAGGCTACGGCTCCACGGGCTGGAAATTGACGCTAGCAGTAGCCGCAAAACGAACTTAAGGTTCCACGGAACGGAATAGGAATAGCCGAACTGAACCGACTACGCACAAGTCCTGTAGTCGGTACAGTTCGGCTATTCCTATTCCGTTCTGCGGAACCTTAAGTTCGTTTTGCGGCTACTCCTAGCGTCAATTTCCAGCCCGTGGAGCCGTAGCCTAAGGATGCTTCAGTGTGACATGCTCTACTCTACTGTATGGCTTGGAAGCGTGGACAATAAAAGAAGTCTGTCTGAATAAGTTGGCCGCCTTTGAATATTGATGTTACAGAAGAATCCTGCGAAGATCATGGATTAGAAGAATGTCAAAGGTCGAAGTAACTAGAAGGACAGAAAATGAAGCGGAAATAATATTGACTATCATAAGAGGAAAACTTGAGTACTTAGGACATGATGTGATGAGAGGCAAAATCTGAGGAAAGCGAAATGTGGGAAGACGAAGAATATTCTGACTGAAGAACTTAAGGGACTGGTTCGAATGCAGTAGTGATGAACTACTTAGAGGCAGTCAGCAGGATCTGATAGCCATGATGATTTCTAATCTTCGGTAGAAGGTGGAACTTAAAGAAGCGAAAAGTAGAGTAACTAATAGAGAGTTGTTAGCTCACTACTGATGGTATTACTGTTATTCAGAATGGTGTTCACTTTGCTCACCATTCTGAGCATTAGTAGATAAAATGAATAGCGGAAAACTGTTTCTAGACGTTCTAGGAAGATAAAATATTTAAATGAGAAAAAAGCTGGGAAGCTGTAAAAAAAATTTATAGATATCTTGGCTTTATTGTACCCTTTCTTTTCTTTGTTATTAAGAACATTCGAAATGTGGTATCTGAAATATTTAAAAATATTATTTACACCTGTTTTATGTGATTGTAATAAAAACGTTTTTAATCTTTTTCTAGGGCAGCTTGAAGAAGACGAAATCCGAATACTGCAAAGAGGAGACTACTTTGGAGAACAGGCTTTGTTGAAAGAAGATTGTCGCACAGCCTCGGTGATTGCTATGCATCCCGGTGTCGAATGTCTAACTTTAGATAGAGAATCATTCAAGCAGCTAATAGGAGATATAAGTGAAATAAGAGAAAAAGACTATGGGGATGTAGAAAGACTGAACAAAACATCATCTTCTTTAGAACAACAAGGTAGACATTTGATTATTTTTTACAATATTTAGATAATCAGGCTAATTACAACAAATTATAAGTGTTTGCCATTTTTAATTTAATTTTGCGTACCATAACAATTCATTGGTTATGGTACGGTTGTCTTTCTCTCATGGGGCATTTACTCATATTCTTGTTCGGCTACTTCATAAAATTGGCTTTTTTGACTATTATCTCATTTGATCTTTAAGGAAAGGAGCAAGTTGATAATATAGTCTAATGTGTATCTGTTTTTGCTTCCTTCATAAAATTTCTGTGATAATGTGGAATCTACTCATCTCTTGGTATAAAAAGTATGTTGACTACATCTAAAACAGGGGTATAGTTTAATCTTCTTTATATTTTTGGTTTACCCTCTGGTTTACTTCAGTGAACGCCATCAATGAGTTTTAAGATTAAAGAGTATTTTTGATTATCGTGGATTTTCTCTTTGTTACCTTGACATATTCTTAGTAAGGTTATCTTACCTCAGATACTTAATGGACTCTATTTATTTACTATTCTACTAGAATCAGATATAGTAGGCTGGCTGAAAATTATCAACTGTGCCTTCTTGGTGTTCATTTTTCTTACAACTTCTTTGAAGTTTACTATCTGATGTGTCTCCAGACGTTGAGTAATTCAATAACTATTGTTTTAATAAATACTTAATTTGGCTTCTCTGAAGTCTATTATATAGATTTTAATAAAGTAGATGACAAAATCCTGTCTTTTTGATTTATTTATTCCATTGGATGTTTCCTTAATTGTAGTATTATTCTTCTTACTGTAAAATTTTTAAAATGGATTCTGCATGTTTGCTTTCGGAGGGTACCAATCACCTTTTCTATACCGGTAAGTGCCATCCTTGGGCAGTCTCTTTCATTTTCTACAATTTTTAGAAAACTATCACATTCAACCTATGATTATAATCATCATCATCATCAATGACGTTACAACTCTTCGTGACTCTTTGCCGCGTTTACTATTGCTTACGATGTTTGTCGTGTCATGTGCCACTATTTCCCATTGTTTTACTCCCATTTTCTCCAAATCTTCTCTGACTGCATCTTTTTACTTTTTTTCTAGGCCGTCCTACACACCTTATTGTATTGAGAAAGACTACAGTTCCCCTTGAATTACAAAGCGAGTAGATGGCATTTAGCTCCTCTTATTATGTGGCCAAATATTCTGTTTTTCTCCTCTTTATTATAAATATATATCTTCATTTTTTATTAATATTTCATTATATTATATTTTAGAATATGAATACATTAAACTGAATGATTTAGAAGTCATAGCTACATTGGGAATAGGAGGATTTGGTAGGGTGGAGCTGGTCCAATATGTAACAAACCCATCCCTCACCTTTGCCTTAAAGTGTTTGAAAAAACAACATATAGTAGATACCCAACAACAAGAACATGTTCAGAGTGAAAGAAGTATAATGATGAGTTGTAGAAGCCCCTTTATCTGCCGGTAAGTTATATTATTGTATTAGTTCAGTCAATGGAGGTATTTGGCTCCGAATTCTGTCCTTATGTATAAATTTACTTGATATTTTCACATTTTCACAGTAAGTAGGGAATAGCTCACCAAACAAAGTCTATTCTGTGCCAGAATATGCTTTTATCGTGGGGATGGTTCTTACCCCTTCTCGGAGGGGGAAATATGACACATTTTCGCACGGTTTTTGCGAATGACTTAGAAACTATGAATCTAACAAAAAAAAGTGCAAGAGACATTTTTTTAGCTTATGAAAAAAAATTGTATTTCTATGGATGCTATACAATGTGCAACTCCTCTCACTACTTACATACATTCAAAACGAAAAATTTCTCATGCAGTGAGAAAAGTCGGCATTGCAGCGAGAAATATTTTTTCTCACTGGTTGTCGTTCGTTTTTCCATATATGATCGCCGTTTCCATGGTAACATGCACAATACAAACACAATTATTATTGTAAAAAAAAATGTGTTGAAGCAAAACTTACCTTTCAAAACTGTTCAAAAATAACTCAATTAGAATTTTAAATAAATAACGTATAGAATTTTAAGAATATTAAATACCTACATATTATGTATTTTATTTCAATGTATGGATATAATATACCTAAAAGCATCTAAATTATTTAATTTTGAAATTTGAACTCTTGACAAAACTGCATCCATAGAAAAAGTACAGATGAGAAGTACAATACATATGAGAAAATGACATATTTCTCCCTCGCTTAATCTGTGGCACTCACCTCGTGTTCTGCGCTCGTGAGAAATATGTATTTTTTTCTCACTTGTACAATTTACTATTTTCTATGGATGCCATACAATGTGCCACTTCTCTCACTACTTACATACATTCAAAACGAAACTTTTCTCAGGCAATGAGAAAAGTCGGCCATTGTAGTGAGAAAAATTTTTTCTCATGGGTTCTCCTACGGTTTTCCATATATGATCGCCGTTTCCATGGTAACATGCACAATACAAACACAATTAATGTTGTCATACAAAATATGTTGAACCAAAACTTACCAGGAATTACCTTTCAAAACTGTCCAAAAATGGCGCACATAAATTTTAAGAATATTTTATACCTAGGTATGTATATGTGTTTTATTTCAATTTATGCATATAATATACCTAAAAGCACCTCATCATCATCATCATCATCATCATAAGTGGCCCGACAATCTGTTGTGGATCTTGGCCTGCTCGCAAAGAAATCGCCACTGCTGTCGATTCCTGGCAACTTCCCTCCATCTTTTGACCCCTAGAATCTTTAGGTCTTCTTCCACATCATCAATCCATCTTCTTCGTGGTCGTCCTCTACTTCTTGTGCCCTCTGGTTTTGAAAACCTAAAAGCACCTTAATTATTTAATTTTGAAGTTTAAACTCTTGGCAAAACCGAATCCATAGAAAAATACAGTGTACAACACATGAGAAAATGACATAATTCTCCGTCCCTTGATTTGCGGCACTCGCTTCGTGCCTCGGCTCGGGCCAACGAACTTCTGCGCTCGTGAGAAATATGCTTTTTTCTCACTTTTTGTACAGTATACCTACTATTCTGCAATACCTTTTATTTTAGTATTATTTGTATTTATGTATTATGTATTTAGTATAATGCTCAAAAAGATAGACCGATTTTAAAATGCAGGGTTTTAAAAAAAATAAGATTAAATTATAGAGCGCCATTTTAAATATTCTGCCTTTTTCTCTGTGTAACTCGAAGATGATAAGAGATACCTACGAAAAAATGGTTCAGTGCAAAAATATAGATTTTACTAATATACTATAAAAAATATAGATATTACTCTGAAAACTGTCAAGAGATATTACTACTTTAAGATTAGGGTTGATAGCGCGAGTAACACCTTTCTTGCAACCTTTAACCGTTAGCTTTTAAAAACTAAAGATTTTTAATTGATTTAGTGTGGTTTATAGACCAGGAACAATCTGTAAAAAAACGTCTATTTTTGGACGTGAGAGGTGGAATTCGGATTTTTACAGATAAAGTTAGGTGACACCTTCAGTAATAATAATTGACTTATGCTCCTTCTCAAATATGCCCGGAAGATTAATAAACAAATTAAACTATTTAAAAATTTCGGAAAACATCGATTTTTTTTCTGCTTTCTTTGCTTATAACTTTAAAACGATTCGTTTTGGAACAAAGTCGTAGAGAAATAAAATAAATATAATTGAATTTTGTATGATATACGACTGGTCAAAAATGTCTTAAGGTATTACCTTTTCTGCAATATAGCAATAAATTCAAAATAAGGGGGCAAAATACGCCTGTTGTTATTCAATGTTTCTTAACCCCTTTGGTGGCACTTAGAACCTTAGTAACCCGCTTAGAAAATTCTTATAACTTACTTAAACGGTCTGCCAAATTTCATTAAAATCGACGTAATAGATTTTGCATAATAAATTTGCAATCTAAATGTTTTTAGAAAAGTTCAAATTTTTTAAAATCTTTCTGAACAAAAAGTAGACCATTTAGAAGTTGGCTAATTTTTTTGCATATAAAGAGGTTCCTTACCTATCTAATATACTTTACAGAATTAAAATCGGATTATTTAAGGGGCCTCAGCAATGTTTTAAAATTATAAACAATTTTTTTGCTTATAAACAAATAGCTTTATTTAATAATAAAAAAATTAATTTATACCAATTCAAATAATTAAAACCGGTATAATTTGACTTAAACTTTCAAATGCTGTCAGCAGAATTGCTAATTTATTTTTTAATCAAAAGTTATTCGCGTTCAAAAATTGCAATTTTTCGATTTTTTGAAAATTCCACCGAGTTTATCTCGAAAACTATGCATCCTACGAAAAAACTTGTAAAAATATTTTTTGCTTTGAATTACCTAAGAAATACAAAAAATGTTTAATTTTGCGAAAAATCGATATTATGCAATTTCTCAAGTTCTTTGTTTATAACAATCTTATCGACATCCGGATCAACTGTTACAAAATTCGTGTTCTACGGCTCAAAATACATAAAAAACTCATGTAAGTCCATCTAAATAAAGACGCGCGTAGCACCCCCTCCTGGCCACAGCACTAATTTGTTTATAAGCCGAAAAATTGTTTATAACTATTATCCGATTTCAATTCTATAAAGTGCATTAGATAGGTGGAGTGCTTCTTTATATGTAAAAAATTGACAAATCTTTGTATGTTCTAGTTTTTGTTGTGCAAGATTTTAAAAAATTTTAATTTTTTTAAAAAAGTTTAGATTGCAAAATTATTATGCAAGTAAGCAATCTAGTAAGTCAATTTTAATGAAATTTGGTAGACGGTTTTAGCACATTACAAAAATTTTCTAAGCGAATTAGGAAGTTTCCAAGTGTAGCCTAAGTGATGGAAAAACATTGAATAAAGACAGGCTTGTTTTGCCCCCTTATTTTATATTTATTGCTATTTTGCAGCAAAGGTGATAAATTCAGACATTTTTAACTAATCGTATCTGTAAAAGTTTTAAATCGTAAATCGTATATAATCGTATCGTTTTAAAGTTATAAACAAAGAAAGTAGAAAAAACACCAAATTTTTTGAAATTTTTAAATATTTTATTTTTTTTATTAATGTTCCTGGCATATTTAAGAAGAAGCATAAGTCAATTATTATTAACGAAGTTATCACCAAACTTTATCCGCAAAAAGCCGAATGCCACCTCTCACATCCACCAAAAAACAGATCTTTCCTGGTCTATTAATAGTCATTAAAATTTCCTTTAAAATGATTTTTTGAATGGATACGGTATCTCTAATAATGAACGGTTCTTGTAAAAAAAAGGAACGAAAGACCGTGGTGATAGTGATGTAGATTAGAACAAGTTGGTGATATGGCTGTTTTTCTTTAAATGTATAGAAAAAAATTACATTTTTATTTTTTTTTTATTTTATTATTTACTTTTTATTTTATAGACATAAGTTAAATTGATTTAAATTAGATATGGAATTAATTGAAAATATTAATAAATCACTTCTTTTACACATTTCATTATTAAAGGGATGGTTTATAGGGGATAAATTTTTCAGAAAACCAAAAATAATGTCTTAAAGTACCTTTAAAACGACATTTATGTAATTTCATCAAATGCTATAGCCTACAAAATACTTTGATTTACATCAAAACTAGTTTTATTCAATTTTGGCAAAAAGGGGTAGTTTTCACCCCTAAAAAATAATAAGCATATACTGGCATAGAGTATACTCTAAATAAGGAGGTATGTTGAGCCTATTCCCAAAATTTCATCAAAAGCGATGCATTGGGAATGAAATCGGAGGTAATATCCTATTTTTGCTCTTATAGCCCAATAAATGACCGTTTTGGAGTGTAATTTCCAGGGGCAACTCCGAATTGCATGAAAATTTGGATTTACTTACCCTCCACTTCAAAGTTGAATTTGTGCCGTTGGTTGCTTTTACTTAGGGGGGTGACATTTACCCATTCTCGGGGGGTGAAAAACGCGTGTTTAAAATAAGGCCGGAAATGGATAAACTGACTTATTTTAAGCACCTTTTGTTCTATAAATTTTTTACGTAAGTCAATACTTTTCGAGTTATTCGCGATTTAAAATGTTGATTTTTCGACAAAACAACTACGTTTTAAGACCGTTTTCCCCAAATAACTCAAAGAGTAAATATTTTTCGAAAAAAATATTTTCAACAAAAGTGTAGCCTATAAAAAAACGAAAAAATGGTGTACCAGTAAAGTATACAAATTGAGTAGAAACAAAGTTGTAGCTCATGAAAAATACGTTCTTATTCGTCTAATTCCAAATCGAATAATTCAACGCGAACTCACTGAAGAAAGAAGCGTTTTTCGGGAAAACCTTATTAACATTTTTAAAGTATCGAAAAAAAGCTTATTATTTGTTTTTTACAAAAGTTTACAGCATCAAAAATAAACGAGTTACACTGAAAAAAAAAAGTTGGCCCCCTCCGTGAAAAAAATCGTGAAAACCTCCCTCTATTTAGCACCCTAAATGAAATTAAGCGTTTGGCTTTACCATCTATTTTAACTGTATGTGTATTGTTTATATGATCTGTAAGTTTGATTGGTTTGAAATGCTTATTTTTGAAAACATTTGGTTTTTTAGTAAAAAAAAATTTTATAAAAATTTTTGAAAAATTTCATTTTTTCAAAATAACTTAAAAAGTATTAGTGATAAGAAAAATCTTAAAGAGTAAAAAAATGTAGGTTTTGTTATTATAAATATGTTTGTTTCATTTTGTTTCTCCGTAAGACAAAAATTGGTTAAGATATGGCTGTTCAAAATTTACATACACTCCTGATTAGTGACCCATTCAAGCTTTCTCAATTATAACCCTTTCAAAAATAAACACTTTAAACCGGTGAGACTGACAGATCATATAAAAAATAGACAGGTAAGTAAATTGTTTGTAAAGCGGTAGCGATTAATTTCATTTGGGGAGCTAAACACGGCGAGATTTTCATGAGTCTTTACAAAAAAAAGAGGGCCAACTTTATTTTGAGCGTAACTCGCTTATTTTTAATGCTAAAACTTTTGTTAACAATTAAAACAAAGCTTTTTATAAACACTTTAAAAAAGTTTAAATGGGTTTTTCCCGAAAATTGCTTAATTTTTCGGTGATTTCACCTTGAAATATTCGATTTGGAATTAGACGAATAAGAACGTATTTTTCATGAACTACAATTTTGTTTTTATTTGATTGATAGACTTTACTCATACACCACTTTTTTGGGTTTTTTATAAGATACACTTTTGCTAAGGATATGTTTTTCGATGTAATATTTACTTTTTGAGTTATTTGCCAAAAACCGTCTGAAAACGTAGTTTTTTTGTCGAAAAATCAACATTTTCAATGGCAAATAACTCGAAAAGTATTGACTTACGTAAAAAACTCTATAGAACAAAAGTTGCTTAAAATCAGTCAATATATCCATTTACGTTCTTATCTTGAACGTATGTTTTTCACCTCCGAGAAGGGGTGACTGTCACCCCCCAAATAAAAGCAACCAACGGCACAATTTCAACTTTGAAGTGGATGGTAAGTAGAACCTCAATCCAAATTTTCATGCAATTCGGAGTTGCCCCTGAAAATTACACGGTATCGCCGAATTTCCCGTTCATTTACTGGGCTATTATTGACTGGATCCAAGATCACAAGTTAAACTAAATTTTTTATTTTTTTAGGTTATACCGAAGCTTTAGGGACCAAAAATACATCTACATGCTATTGGAAGCATGTTTAGGAGGCGAAGTATGGACGATCCTTAGAGATCGAGGTTGTTTCGACGACCACACCACTAGATTCATCACAGCCTGTGTCATAGAAGCCTTTGAATATCTCCACGCTAGAGGAATCATCTATAGAGATCTAAAACCTGAAAACCTGCTGTTAGATTCAAAGGGCTATGTGAAATTGGTCGATTTTGGCTTTTCTAAACGATTAGGTTATAGCAGTAAAACATGGACGTTCTGTGGCACTCCTGAGTACGTGGCTCCAGAAGTTATTCTTAACAAAGGACATGATAAAGCGGTAGATTTCTGGGCTCTTGGAATTCTTATGCATGAACTTCTAACTGGAAAGTAAGTATTTTTTCTATTTAAATCAGTTTGTATTGGTTAACCTGAATCATTTCTAACTTCGAGGCTGGTTCAATTGAAATTTATCTTTGACCCTGAAAAAAATTTAGTGGTAAATATATCTAGAAATTATTACCGATACAATGTAGGTACATGTCCCATTGTTCCATCAACATGTTTCGTACAAATTTAACCTGAATTCATTATCTGCATTAAAAATGTTTAAGTTACTTATAATTTACGTTACTTTAGTTAAAGATTTAAAAAAAAATTACAAGCCTAATTCTTGTATTTATTTAAATGATTAGCTACTTCTTATTTGATTAGTATCTTCTTCATTTTGCTGGTTTTCTTACCATTTTTATGTAGCTTCTTCCATTTTTACCCATATTTCATTAAAAATTCTCTTTTTTTTTCTTCTTCTTGTCTTCTAGTACTACAACTATATACTTCTTTATTTTTCTTCATATAACACTTCTACCGTGTACATAATTCATCTTCATATACATACATATTTCATATAACAAACTATATCATTTATCATTTTATTTCATATCACATCATAATAATCACTTCTTTTACCTATCCTCCAATACCTACGTTCGATTAATCAAAGTGGTTTCACTCGGATGGATGGTTCAAATTCTTCTACATATTTCTCTCATAATCATTATAGTAATCATTTCATATACTAGCCACGAAACCTCTGCGTTTTACCTAAATAAAAGCGGGTATAACTTGCATATATAAAGATAGATAGATATATAGTTGCATAGATAAAATTATTCTACATATTTTACAACCTCAATCCCTTGCTTTAAATCCATTGTTTAATCACGAATAATCATGAATAAAATAGGTATCCCTCTAAACACAGAGTGGGAAGGGCCGCGTTTAGGTCAATTGACGCTCTAGGCCCTCCAAATATGTACCATTTTTGTGAAAAAAAATTGCAGAAGTTTTTATTTAAATAAGAATACACTAAAAATGGATTTAAACTACGATGTTTATATACCTATAATAGAAAAAATTGTCATTCCAATTCGATCACATCAGAGACTTCTTTTCAAAAAAAGACTTAAAATTTTTTTTCTTGACAAAATCAACAAATTGTTAACACGTTTTTGCGTCATAATTGATGGGAAATTATTTTTAATTCTTGTCATTCTCGAAAATGACCTTTCAACGGACACGTTGGCAACTGGGATGAACAAATAAATGTGCAAAGCAATGTCAAAATTAGGGAAAATATCTTTCAATCCACTTAGTGCAGTCACTGAAGGTTTTCACCTCCGATTTCGTTGAACCTCCATCGATTTTCATAAAAATTGGTGAGTAGTTAGAGAACACCTCAAGGAACAAAGGTGTTTATGATGTTAACCTGCGCTTTTACCGTTGTGGTGAATGCCACCCCTTCTCGGAGGTGAATTTTTTTTTAAATAATAACATAAATCGATAGAGAGACAAATTCTAATCAAAATTTGTTATATAAATTTTTTAATATATATCAATACTTTTTGAGTTATTAAAGATCAATGATTTTATTTTTTCGTAAAAAATGCATGTCTTAAAGTTGTTTTTCAACTAACTCAAAACTGGCTTTTACAAAAAAGTTATTATGTAATACCAAAATTAAAGATAATAAAATGCTGAATACACTCCTCACTTAAAGAACTAAACTGATGTTAAGTCAAAGTGAGTTATGGGTAACTGAATGTATGTTTTTTTTTCGACGAGTACTCAAATCTACGTATTCAAGCTTAAATAACGGGAAAACGATGCATTTTATAAAATATAGTGAAAAAGTGAAAAATAAAACATACGCCATTTCCACAAAAATTAAAATTTATAGTAGGTAATCCTTAGAATTTCTTTATATTAGCATAAGTAATGATTTCAACAATTTTGACCAGTTTAGAATGCATATTCTTGAAAAAAAAGATATGATTTAAAAAAAGCAGAATTTTTAAAATTATCGTTTTTCATTTTCTTTTGATAATAACCCCAAAAATACTCAATATACATAAACAGTGATATCTGTATAACTAAAATTTTGTTTTTTCTCTATCAAATATTTTACCTTTTGACTATTTCTGTAGGGTAAAAAATATAACCGAGATAGAAACGTTTAAAGCTTAAATTTTGCTGCGAGAACCATGTAACCGGGGCCATTTACCCTTTTATTTTTAAAAAAGTATGGGGTTTAAACGTTAAATTCAACGTGTTTTAATAGCCATTAAAATTAACTTTCAAACGGTTTTTAGGCAAACCTAATATCGTAAAAATTAACGGAGTTATTAAAAAAAAACAATAACTTTTTGGAAAACTTTTTAAAAGATAAATTTTGAGAAATATTTGGTGCATAAATTTTATTGCTATCAACTTGTTCGAGGGCTCATTTGACAGATATTTCTAAATACTTTGACAAATGGTTAATAAGGTTATGTTATGAAATGCATCATTTTCCCGTTATTTAAGCTTGAATGCTTAGATTTGGGTACTCGCCGAAAAAAATATACATTCAATTACCTATAACTCACTTTTAGTTAACACTAAAAGGTTTTTTCAGTAAGTATTTATTTCGTTTTTTATTAGCTTCAATTTTGGTAATAATAAGTTTTTCGTAAAATCTTATAGTTTTTGAGTTATTTATGAAAAATCGGTTAAAAACATGCATTTTTCTCACGAAAAATTAAAATTTTTGATCTTTAATAACTCAAAAAGGGTTGATTTATTTTAATATCTTTATATAACAAATTTTGCTTAGAATTTGTCCCTCTATCGAATTCTGGGGATATTTTTAATAAAATAATTTTTACCCACGAGAAGGGGTGACATCCATCCCCAGGGTAAAAGCGCAAGTTGACACCATGTCACCTTTGTTCCTTGAGATATCCTCTAACCACTCATCAATTTTCGTGTAAATCGATGGAGGTTCAACGAAATCGGTGTAATAGCTCATATCCACATTCAGTGAATGCACTAACACTTCTTTAAATATTAAGATATATGTAAATTGGTGATTTTATTGTGAAATTCAAATGACTCTCTAAGTGAATGCATTCATGTATGAATGATGTATCTTGGTCACCTTCTTTAATAATTTCTTCATTGCTTAATGTTGGCAAACCTGTTTCCAGACGTCTATTCAGGTCTCTTATCAGAGTGTCGATTATAATATGAAGGGTCAGGGGGAAGAACGATGAATGAGAAACAAAGCTGCATATTCATTGATTTTTTCCCTTGTGTCCAATCTTGTGACGTGATTTTAAGACCATTATCATCTTTATTTCCCCTTGGCCATTCACAGGTTGATAGTGCTCTTTCTAAGGTAGCAGATTGCACAAAAAATCGCAAAGTGATCAAAAATTTACATTCATCGTTGTTCCCTCTGACCCTTCATATAGAATGTGTGGATTTTCATCTTATCACTAGCTGAAAAGTTTAGTTCATCATCGGCCCCTCGCCAAATTTAATTTTTCTTTTTCTCTTTCTTATTTATATGTTTTATTTGGGCACAATTTTTTGGCTTCCTTGAGGTAAAGTAATTTGAAAGAGCTTCATATTCTTTAATTACAGAACCCAGATCCATAATTTTTATATATCTTCAAATATTTTTTGTACAGTATTTTTGCCGCCCTCTCATAATGTGCCGCCCTAGGCAACTGCCTAAATTGCCTAATGGATAAAGTAGCCCTGAGAGTGGGTCTGTAATAAGCTTTTAAGTTTCTTTAAATCACTTAGTGCCTTCTTAATTTGACAAGAGCAGTGGGTTTCTTATTGTCTCAAATTTCCTCATAATATTCAGCTTATAATACTGTTAGTTCTTCCTCTAATCCCTATAATTCTTCTTAAAATTCCCTATCTCGACTCATTACGTCGGTTCGTTAAATATATGACGCTTACAGCAATGTTTGTCTTAAAGCTCTGATATCAACATATTATGTCATCACTAATCATTATTTATTAAAAATAGTTATTTATATATTATTTATCAAAAAATATTAATTCAGGTTCATATTATAAAAAAATTTACCACAAAATCGATGAAAATGTATCTATATACTCAATAAAGATCAATAATAAAAACAACTGGCTAATAACAACTGAACAATATTATACATATTCGACAAAAATTCAATAAAAATTCAATGATAGCATATAAAAGTTAGATAAAAGTATTCAAAATCAGTTCATACTTCAAAATTAGATAGATATTCTTAAAAAAATTCGCTATTTCATAAAATATTCAAAAATAACCATACTAAAAATCGAAATCGGATAGAGATTTTTCAAATAAATTCAATAAAATTCGATAGCAAAGATAAATATTCAATGTTCAATATTAATACAAAAAAGAATTTTGAGAGGAAGCATTTTTGATAAAAAATAGACATTCTTACTTACATTTTATTTCCACTTGTGTCTTTTCACTCTCCGCTCACTGGGTTGCCAGTATTGGATCCCTGGGTCCTGGTCCATTTTCGCCGTCTCCATTTCCAACTTGCAGTGTCCATTTTCAGAAGATTCTCTCGGTAATTTTCAGGATCGCCATGTAATAAATAAGTTGTCCATAATGCCTTTTAGGTCCATGTTAATTAAAACTCTGTTGTTTGGCTAACATTATATGTATTTACATGGAACAAACCGTGATTCAACCATAATTGTTTACAATAATATCACATTACCTATACCACTACATTTTTACATCTCAAGTATCTAATAATAACTCTAATACTAAATTTACCTACAGTGCATTTTTATACGCGGCATAATATGAATACATCACGTTCCTAATTCACGTTCAAAAGTCAGTGTCTTCGTCTCGGGCGAATATCCTATATTATATTTTGATAAAGTTATTTAAAACTTAAAACATATTTTATATAGATTGTCCCAACTATACTACAGGATGTATACCCTACTTACGGAATTCTTCTGGTTGCTGCTCGAATAATTCTTTCACAGCATTTTGTACTTCTTCGTCCTACTGAAAACAATTGCCTTTTAGCCCCTTCTTCAGTAGCCCAAAGAAGTGAAAATCATAAGACCATAAATCCGTACTATAGGCTGGATACACTAATATCCTCGATATTTTTCGTTGAAATTTCCTTTCACTACTTTGGCAACATGAATTCGATCACAGTCGTGCAGAAGAACGAAACGAATTTGAGAGCTTTTCTGAACTTTTTTTCTGATTGCTTGATTGAGAGATAATATAAGATAATAATGGCACCTAGTCTCTATAATTCGTCGCCATCAACTATTGATGAAAAAAGTCATTACCGTTTTGCTAATATTTCGTGAGAAGTTGTAAAAATAAACCAATACGCAAGCTTTTTTGGTCCTCTGACAAAAGGCTTGGAACCTATTGTGCAGAAACTTTGCTGTAACCCAATTTGTGTGTAACCCAGTTTGTGTACGATACTCCCAGATACTCCCAGCAAACAGACCGACGTGTTAATTACGTGAATTTTGGGTACATTTGTCACCAATATACGTAAATTGTTACGTGAATTTCACGTGAAAATTTGGTTGGAATGTCACATTGAAAATACGTCTTTAAGTTACGTGAATAACAACTAATCTTCAATAAACGTGTTATTTATCTTAAATAGCAATAAAATATTTCAGGAAATTCACGTTGCAAATACGTGTTGATAAACGTATCTTTTAGGGAATGTATTTATTAATATTCACGTGAAATATACGTCCTCGGTTCAAGTAAATAATTCGACCTTAATTAACTTATGAATCACGTAATTATTATCCTCATATAATATAAATAAAACAAGCATATAAAGTATTAAAAATGTATTTATTTAGTAGAATTTAGAGACTTCAAAACATTTGTCTTGTATAATTACTATACAAGAAAATGAACCAAAAATGGTACCCACCTAAAGACACAATAAAAAATTTGCCAACACAAAACACAACACAGGCCACTTTTTCTTTCGAAGAGGACACTTTCTTATTTTTTCTAATTGCATCATCGGCATTTCAACCCTCGAGCAGTGAGGTAAACGTTAATACGAAAGACATTATTATAAATAAACCCGCCTAAATAAAACGAGGGAAATAAAACTCTTCACGTTTCACTTTTTGTTGTGAGAAATGTGAGAAGCTGATATTAGAGGTTATGATCCTCGATTATAAAAATCGATTATTTTTAAATTACGGTTAAACTATTCTACTTACTTTAAATTAGTAAGTATTACGTATTTTCTTTTTGTTTTTAAATTTCTTCTACTATTAACTAATTGGTCTTACTAAAAATCTATTTCAATACCAGAAAATATAAAAAAATAATCCTATCGAAACGTATCTATTATTCGATAAATCCATTAATTTAGTTTTCGAACCAACTATGTTAGTCACGTACCGTGGTCACGTGATAGTATTTAAAGGAGGAGAAAGGCTTGGCCGTACGTCATCACCGCGCGCGATTTGAAAATTATACTCAACATCATTTTAGCTCCTGTGATATTTTTAAAGAAAAAAATAGCAAAAATAGCTTCAAATCAAGGTTGGATTGAAATAGTTATGCTAACTGATTTTAAAAGCGAAATCATAAACTTTTTATTTAAATATTGGTATTATTTACATTACTTTTACCTGGAAAACAAACTAAATAATAGTGTTTTTAAGAAGAAATCTGCGCCTTTTGTCGAAGTGGCCAAAATTTCTTCATACGCGAAATTTACAAACTATTGTAGTTTAAGTGCGGTAAATTAAAAACTCATTAGGTGCTTAACTACTACTTGGACAGAAACTTCTTTTTGTGGACCACTCGATTCAGGTCGGTAAGTGGTTATTTTAAATAATATAATTTAAGAATTACATTTATCGAAAATGTTGATTAAAGTTAAATTCAAAACAAATACAGGTTAACCGTGTTTGGATAAAGAATAAAATATAAATATGGCTGCAGGAGGAATGCAACCGACTACAATAAACGAAGCGTTTTTAATGCAACAAAATAATAATTTATTTCAAGAAAATTGTCAACGTTCCCAAAACGAACAATTATTATATACAGAATGGGTAAAAGTCAGCAATGAAAAAGATCAACTACATAGTATGATCACACAAATGCAAACACATATAAGTATGCTAGAAAATCAAATCAAACAGATTTGCAATCAATCAAATAATAACGCTAAAAATACTGAGGCAACGCCTCCTCCCAGGCAAGAATACGAGACTGATGAAGAGGAACTGGCTAAAGAAACAGAATGGGTAAGGGTAAGAAACAGGCAAAAAAAAAGGAAAATAATGAATACCTCATTTTCTCCACCTACTCCTACAAAAAATGAAGAAATAACCAATAGGCTTGAACCAAAACAAAAAAAAGTCCAACCTCCACCACCAATAATAGTGGAAGGAATTAAAGAATATAATAAATTTATCGAACTGCTCACAAAGGAAATAGGTATAAATAAATTTATAATCCAAATGGTAAATAAAGAGAACTTCAAAATTAAAGCCAACGATGAGGATACGTATCGTGGCGTGACAAAAATACTACGAGAGCAAACACCACACAGTTGGTTCACATACGAAGATAAAAGAACCCGACCAATTAAGGTAATAGTCAAATATCTCCCGCATTCGTGCAAACCAGACAGCATAATTGAAGAATTGGTAAGGAGAGGTTTTAAAGCAGTGAATGCTATAAATAAAATTAAGTGGCGTACCAAGGAACCACTTGACATGTTCATAGTGACTTTTGACAATAGCGAAGATATAAATAAAATACATAGTATACAGCATATACTACAATGTAAAGTCGAAATCCAACCATTTAAATCCTCCAAATTAATATCTCAATGCAAAAATTGCCAGGCATATGGGCATACCCAAAAATTTTGCGCCAGACAAGCGAGATGTGTCAAATGCACAGGGAAGCATCATACTAAGGAGTGTACCAAATCAAAAGATGTCAAACCTAAATGCGTACACTGTGGACAAGAGCATCCAGCTAACTATCGTGGCTGTAAAGTGGCTATTGAATTACAAAACATGAGGAATAGAGCAATAGATAAAAAAAGGGGGGTTAATAAACATCCTTCAGTAAGCAGGCAAGTTAACGAAAATCTAACATTTGCCAATGCAGTAAACAACGAAAAGGAAAGTGGCAAAAAGGAGGAACGAACTAATAATATCGAACAAAGTCTGCAACTCATATTAGCGAAGCTAGAAAATCAAGAACAAATCATAACAACACTGGATGAGAGGCTAAAAAGATTAGAATATAGTGCCAAAGGAGCTATACCTAAATCGAAACAATATTAATTCAATTAAGGTACTAGTGTGGAACGCAAACGGACTCCTGAACCACCAGCAGGAGCTTCAATTAGTTCTACAGACAGAAAATATAGATGTATGCCTTATCTCAGAGACACATTTTACTAAACACTCATTTATCAAATTTCACGGTTATAGAGTCTATCATGCAATTCATCCTGATAATAATGCAAAAGGAGGAAGTGCAGTGATAATTAAAGAAAATTTACAACATTACGAAGAAGCCAACTACGTAACAGAAAAAGTGCAGTTAACTGCAGTAACACTTAGAACTCTTAGATACCCACTGATAGTGGCAGCAATCTATAGTCCTCCGAAACATGCAATAAGTAAGGAGGAATATATTGATCTCTTTACCGAGCTGGGAAATAGATTTATAGTAGGAGGCGATTATAATGCTAAAAATACCCACTGGGGCTCAAGGTTAACCACAACAAAAGGCAGAGAACTTTTAAAAGCTGTGAATGAATACGGAGCCATAACCTTGTCAACAGGGAAGCCAACTTATTGGCCTACTGACCCCAACAAAATACCTGACCTAATTGATTTTTTCATAACCAAAAATATATCGCAAAACTACCTGAAAATAGATGAATGTCATAAGTTATGTTCTGACCATACAGCAATAACACTAACACTAAGCGAAAACATAATATATAAAGAAAATAACCCTTCGCTAACTAATAAGTACACCGACTGGATAAGCTTCAGACAAATGCTAGAAGAAACAATTAATTTAAACGTTTCTCTTAGAACCGTAAAAGACATTGAAAAAGAAGTTGACCAATTCAATAAAGACATCCAAAGAATATCTTGGGAATGTACTCCAGACATCAAAAGACGCCTAAAAGGATGCAACTACCCGGCAGAAATTAGAACGCTGGTATACGAAAAACGGAAAGCAAGACGAAAATGGTTCCAAAGTAGAGCTCCTCAAGATAAAACAATTGTAAATAATCTCACCCAACAACTAAAAAGAGAGATAAAAGAATTTAAAGAAGAATCCATTAGGACATACTTAAACAACCTAACGAATGAAAGATCCACAGAATACTCACTATGGAAGGCAACCAGTGGATTAAAAAGACCAATGATGCAAATACCACCCATAAAAAAAGAAGACGGCACTTGGGCTAGAAGCAGCGAACAAAAAGCAGAATGCTTTGCTACACATCTAGAAAAAATATTTCAACCGCATCAACAACAACAAGAAGAAGAAGCATTACAGAGCAACCATTTGCAAGAAGAAGAGAACATAATGCCAGTAACTGTAGAAGAAGTAATAAAAGAAATCAAGTATAATTTAAACCCGAGAAAAGCTCCTGGCTTTGATTTAATAACAGGACAAATATTAAAACAGCTCCCAAGAAAAGCAATTGTCAAGTTGACCTATTTAATTAATGCTGCGATCAGATTAAAATATATTCCTTCATTGTGGAAAGTGGCGGAAATAGTAATGATACCAAAACCAGGCAAACCACCACATATAACCTCTTCCTATAGACCAATATCACTGCTACCCACAATGTCTAAATTATTTGAAAAACTTCTCCTCAGAAGATTGCAACCAATTATAGTAAACAAAAAATTAATTCCAAATCACCAGTTTGGTTTTAGGCAAAAACACTCAACTATAGACCAACTCCACAGAGTCACCGATATTATAGAAAATGCACTAGAGGAAAGAAAAGTTTGTTCAGCTTTATTCTTAGATGTTGCCCAGGCATTTGACAGAGTTTGGCATGAAGGACTATTTCATAAATTAGAGACTATTCTTCCAAAATCATACACAGACATAATTAAATCGTACTTAACTGATAGATATTTCAGAATCAAGCAAGATGATGCTTATTCTGAACTTAAAGAAATAAAAGCCGGAGTCCCCCAGGGTAGCGTATTGGGCCCGGTCCTATATCTCCTTTATACATGTGATCTACCAGAATTCGATAACTACTGTTTAGCTACCTTTGCCGACGACACCGCCATATTAGCAGTAGGTAAAGATAATAAAAATGGACTAAGACGTGGAAGATTACATTGAATGAAAGCAAATCAGTACATGTTGATTTCACTAATAAAAAAATTCTGTACGCACCAATAAAAATTAATGGACAAGACATTCCGTATGCCAACACAGCCAAATACCTGGGCTTAACCCTAGACACGAAGCTTCGCTGGAAAGCCCATGTAAAGAAAAAGAAGGAAGAATTAAATATTAAATATAAAAAATTGTACTGGCTACTGGGAAGATACTCAGGGTTGTCAACGTATAACAAGATGCTAATCTACAAACAAGTTATAAAACCAGTATGGACGTATGGTATCCAACTGTGGGGATGTACAAAAAAGACAAACTTGAAAATAATACAAACTTTTCAAAACAAAGTATTAAGGGGCATAGTTAACGCACCCTGGTACATCCGTAATGACGATATCCACAAGGATCTACGAATGGAGCCCGTCGACAAAGAAATCCGAAAACACGCAGAAAGTCATGAAAAAAGACTTCTTCTCCACGAAAATATTGAGGCCATCCAGCTCCTGGACAACTCAAACCAGAAAAGAAGACTGAAGAGGACCAAACCTCACGAGTTGGTGTAGTGTGCGACAAAGCTAATAGCGGAGCATTGCGCGACTCGTGTGCAAGCAACGTGTTGGTGTAGTGCGTGATAAAGTGAAAAGCAGAGCTTTGTGTGATAGTGCGCAATCAAAAAGTGCGCCAGTAATAATAAAGACAACTAAGAAGACATCAAAGGGTGACTCTTAGATATTAAGTAGTTAGTAAGATAGGATAGATAAAAAGTTACTCATTGGTCAAAGACCAGATTGTAGCACTTAGCAAATAAAAAAAAAAAAAAAAAAAAAACTTTTACCTGAAATACATCTAATTTTTCGAAGTCCGTAAAGTACAGTGAATAAAATTCAAGCGATACGTATTTAACCAACACCGTTGTAAAATTTTGTTTTCCAAAATATTTCTCAAAATTTAGCCAAAGGAAGTTATTTCTGTTTCGTGATTATTGCGTGAAATTAACGTACTTTGCGAGTAACCGACATTCACACCTATTATAAAAACATGTGTTATATTCGTCATTATGATTTTATAATATTCTAATGTCATGTATAAAAGAAGCACTAATATAATATAGGTGAATGATTTGGCACTGAAATACGTTTTTTTCCCGAGTTACGTATTCGTTGAAATTTGCCGTAAATTTAACGTAGTCATCACGTAACTGGGCTCAAACCTGTTTGCTGGATATGGACAGATTCTATACTCACACCAATATTTAGTGAAATTGCTCTGATTGAAATTCGACGATTTTCTCTAATCAAGTCTTTCACATATGCCACATTTCTGTCTGTTGATGCATTACTCAATGCACCTGGTCATGGCTTATCATTCATTTCCTGTCTTCCACTCTTAACTTTTCGACACATGACTAGTTCGATACGCAAAACATGCATCTCCATATTCTTTTTAAAGTGCCCTCTCCTCAATGTATGTTGGCTACTACAATTGCAAACTCTTCTTTGTCTTCAGCTGTTGTTAGTAGCTGTTCAAAATTTAGCCCTGTCCATTGTCGGAGGTTTCTGAGCCACGATAGTCTATTCCTTCCTAGTACTTACTCCCTTTTCCTCGATATTTCCCTTCACTATGGTAGGGGAGCCCAAGCGGGGATTTTTGCAGTTACTCGAGCGCGTCAGATTATTACATGGGGAGAAACACTGTACCCTGAAAATGTACCTCTGCCATATATTAGCTCTTAATGCAGGGGAGTTCGTTTTAAGGGGGGCCGAAAAAAAAACCTATCCTTAGAAAAACTCGAAATCGCCAGATAAGGTAAGTTAAGTACATGCAAAACAGTGCAGTGTATATTTCAAAAATCTAACGATTTGAGCGGGGCGTAAGGAAATGGGCGAGTCCCAAAGTGTCACAAGAAAAAAGCGAATATTTCGCGAAAATAATGACAGATCGAAAAACTAAAAAATACGTACTCAATATTTTTTTAAAATCTATCGATTGATACCAAACACGACTTTCTACGAAGAGGGGTGGGTGGTAAATTTAATATTTTAAATACGAATCCCGCGATATTTCGCGAAATGAACATCAGATCGAAAAACTGAAAAAAACTCTTATTCGATATTTTTGAAAAATTTATCGAATGGCACCAAACACGTCCCACCACGGAGTTGGGGTGGGGGGTTACTTTAAAATCTTAAATGGCAGCCCCATTTTTTAATGCAGATTTGGATTCCTTACGTAAAAATAAGTAACTTTTATTCGAAACATTTTTTCGAATTATGAATAGATGTCGCTATAATTTAAAAAAACGATTGTTGGAAATGGAAAATTAAATTAAAAATTCACAGGTGCCCACTAAAATGGAAAACTTTACTTTAACTTTTTTTGGTTTTAGAACCTACTCTTCACAATCCAATAGGTCCCCAAAGCGCTCGAGTGACTGCACATTTAGCATACTTTGCTCCCCTACCACTATAAGTTGATCATATTGGTACTTATTATTTGGTCTGAATATAGAGTTGGTCTGTGCCCATTGAACTGGCAAGTACCTAGTTTTTTCGAGCAGGGAAGCATGGTACCCTTTAAGCATGTACTTAATTTAATCTTGTAACATCGACTGGTAGTCACCATATTTTTACAAAATTTAAAATGTAAACCATGTATTATGAAGTTACCAATTTAAATAGTGTGCTAGTTTCAATTACGTAGCAGAATGCACTGAAGATGTTCTGAATTAGAAAGAAAACGTTTTGCACGACATTTTATGAAGTTTTAATATACAATTTTTATACCGGTATACAACTTGAAGTTTTTACTTCTGTATGAGTTTGTTTACTTATTATTTCTCAGCATGTGGCCTAGGTATGATGTTTTTCCAACGAAAAGTTTTCTTTCCTTGCCTCTATGCAGCACTTATTTGATTGAGGTATGCGATGTCCATGAAATTTTGAGGATTTTTCGGTAGATCCACATTTCAAAGGCCTTCCATTTATTTACGGTTGATATTTTAAGGGACCCTGTCTCAACTGCATAGAGACGAAGCGACCAGACGTAGCATTTTGACAAATATAGTCGAATTTCGATTTTTATTCGAGAATTCAAAAGAAGTTTTTTGATTTTTTCGAGAGATTTTCTGGCCTGTTCTATTCTCTATCTTATTTCTAGATAAGGATTTAGGCAGCTATCGATCCAACATCCCAGGTACTTAAATCTATTGACCTGTTCTAAAATGTGCCCATTTATTGTGCAAGGTTGAGGTATAGTCGGTTCGCTAAACTCAGACGCAACTGGCCAGATATTTTAGTCGATAATTTTTTTATTTTTTGCCAATTTTGCAAAAATTGGCAAAATTACTAAATATTTAGTGATTATTAACTATTTAAAAATTATTTTTTGCCAATTTTGCTAAAATTGGCAAAATTACCGACTAAAATATTTAGAAAGTTGCGTCTGAGTTTAGCGAACAGACTATACCTTTTGGTTTTTTCAGATTGACGTCACTTTGGTCTTTCTAATGTTTATTTTTATACCAAATTACTCACATGGTTGAGTCGGTTGGTTTTGTCTATGAGTCGTTTATAGACCCAAGTCGGAATCCACAATCAAGACCGTGTCATCGACGTATCTGATGCTGTCGATATTTACGCCATTCACCTTAACTCCTTCCTTGGAATCATCCAGTGCCTCTTTAAATAGAAACTCGGAGAAAAGATTAGACAGCAGGGGTGACGGAATACATCCTAGTCGAATTCCCTCCTAATTTTTACTTCTGCGGATATGGAACATTCGATTCTAACTCTTACGTTTTGGTTCCTGTACAAGTTTTTTAGTAATTTGATATATTTTCCATCTAAACCGACTTCTTGCAAACGTTCTAATAGTGGGTCGTGTCTTACTCTATCAAATGCCTTTTCGAAGTCTATAAAACGTATAATACATACTTGCATTTCCATATTGTAAACATTCAGCACACTAACATTGAATGACCGCATGCTGATTATACAGGGTGTTTCATTGGGAAACGGAAATACTTTAATGGTAAATAGAGGTAACAAAGGCGGTTCCAGGTATACTAAATTTTTTGCCCTACCGACTTTTATATCCATGTTACAGGGTGTTTTATCGATTTTGCTCATTTCTTTCCTAATCCATAACTTTAGAATCACCCTGTATATTTTTTTAATATTTGGTACACATATCTCTCATTCAAAACCCAAGCGACCGACATACTAATCACAAGAAAAATCCAGGTCCGTATTAACAAAAAATTATAAAATAATTGTGACTTTAAAACAACACCCTGTATATTGAAATTTTGAAAATCTGTTTGCATATTTGAAAAGAGCACAAAAAACTAAGTCTAACAGTTTGCTTCGATTTTTCGGCCAGACAATTTTTTGACTTTAATTTTGAAATTATATTGAATTTTTTTAAGAACTCCACGTTAAAATGAAGGTATTATTAACTTTTAATTATAAATTATTAAATTTACTGAATAAATACTCATTTTAAAATGAATCAATATTTATTTACCACATTGGAAAGACCCAATTATTAATCACAAGAAAAATCCAGGTCCGCATTAACAAAAAAACATAAAGTAATTGTGACCTTGAAACAACACCCTGTATATTGACATTTTCAAAAATTGTTTGCACATTTGAAAAGACCACAAAAATCCGAGTTTATCGGTTCACTTTGATTTTTTGTCAAAAATTTATTAACTTTAATTTTGAAATTAAATATATTCAAATTTTTAAGAACCCTGAAATTAATAAGCAGGTTTTTAAAGCACTTTTATTAATAAATCATTCAAGTTAATGAATAAATACTAATTTTAAAAATAATCAGCTAATATTTACAGCATCAAAAGGACTTACTTACTAATCACAAGAAAAATCCAGGTCCGTATTAACATCAAAATACAAAGTAATTGTGACCTTGAAAAACACCCTGTATGTTGAAATTTTTAAAATACGTTTGCACCCCTGAAGAGAGCACGAAAAACTAAGTTTAATGTCCTGCTTTAATTTTTTGTGTAGACAATTTAATGACATTACTTTTGAGATTATATCGAAATTTTTATTATGAGTTCCCAGAGTTCTTAAAAATTTCGAAATAATTTCAAAATTAAATTCATTAAATTTTTTGGCCAAAAAATTGAAGCTAACGATTAAACTTAGTTTTTGGTGCTCTTTTCATACCTATGTGCAAACGGATTTTGAAAATTTCAATATACATACAGGGTGTTGTTTCAAGGTTACAATTCCTTTACCTTGTTTTGTTAATCCGAACCTGGATTTTTGTTGTGACTTGTAAGTGGGTCTTTCGAACGTCGTAAATAACTATTGATTATTTTTAAAATGGGCATTTATTTAATAACCTTAATAATTTATTGTTAAAAGTGCTTTAAAAATCTGCTTTTTAATTTCAGTGTTCTTAAAAGTATCAATATATTTAATTTCAAAATTAAAGTCATTAAATTTCCTTCACAAAAAATTAAAGCAAACCGATAAACTCAGATTTTTGTGGTTTTTTCAAATGTGCAAACAAATTTTGAAAATTTTAATATACAGGGTGTTGTTTCAAGATCACAATGTATTTTTTTTTTTTTTGTTAATCCGGACCTGGATTTTTCTTGTGATTAATAATTGGGTCGTTCCAATGTGGTAGAAAAGTATTGATTAATTTTAAAATAAGTATTTATTCAATAGCTTTAATAATTTATAATTAAAAGTGAATAATACCTGCTTTTTAATGTCAGAGTTCTTAAAAAATTCAATATAATTTTAAAATTAAAGTCGTAAAATTATCTTGCCGAAAAATTGAAGCAAACGGTTAGACTTAGTTTTTTGTGCTCTTTTCAAATATGCAAACAGATTTTCAGAATTTCAATATACAGGGTGTTGTTTTAAAGTCACAATTATTTTATAATTTTTTGTTAATCCGGACCTGGATTTTGGATTTTTTTTTGTGATTAGTATGTCAATCGTTTGGGTTTTGGATGAGACACATGTGTACCAAATATCAAAAAAATATACATTGTGGTTCTAAAGTTATGGCTTAGGAAAGAAATTGGCATAATCGATAAAACACCCTGTAACTTGGTTATTAAAGTCGGTAGGGTAAAAAATGTAGTATACCTAGAACCGCCTCGGTGACCTCTATTCACAATTAAAGTATTTCCGTTTCCCAATGAAACACCCTGTATAATTCAGTCAATTTGTACTCTACGAACCCCCTAGTGGGAAAGTTTTGGGGTTTTCTTTCATTATATTATGTATTTTGGGCTGCTGAATCCGAATATGAGGTTTGCGGACAAAATTTCGCAAGTTGAAAATTGCCAATTTGTAATGGTCTCTGCAAAACCCACTTTTTACATTTAAAAACTTTATTTGTTATTAGAATGCTGTCATTTGATTAATTTCTCTTAGTTTTCTGCACAAATGATTAAAAAGAAAAAAAGGTCGAAATTGTACAAATTCAATATCACAAAAGGTAGGACTCTAACAAAATAAAACTTAAAATATCGTTATTATTAATAGTACAAATTAAAATACAAGAAAAATTAAAATACAAAATACTATGTAATATAAAATTATATGAGCCGTTGTCTTTTAGAATAGAAGGCCCTGGCTCTGGTTCCCCGGTGGCGATAGATCCAGATATATATTTTCCTTGTGCTGGAAAATAAAAGAGATGGTGTCAGTTCTAAAAGAAAGATGACGATTGCGAAATAGATTGTGAGATTAAACATACCTTCCGCATTGTGCTGAGGTTCTTAGATGGCATCATGTCCTGGCTCAGGTTCTGATTGCTCCATCGCCAGCATCAGGGGTCGTTCTCCTGGAAAATAAAAGAGGTAGTGAGATATTGACTTGTGATCATTTATCAAGGAGATATTAATGATTACGAAATATCTTCTGAGATTATACTTACCTCTGTCTGTTTCTTCAGTCTCTTCTACGTCTATATCAGAGCTATCTTCTGGGGGCTCAACGTTGTCACACAGTTTTTCGCATGATGTGCAAATTGAGGAAAAATGGAGGCTCGCCTTGCTGTATTCACAATTGCGTTGGCAGTCCTTTTTATATTTACAAGAAATATACAGTAGTAGTGAGTTTGGTGCAGGGTCCAAAGTGTTTGGCACTGGCACGAGTTCACTAGTAGTTTTTTCCCAACCCCACTCACTTGGATATTTTTGCTGCTCGTTAGGTTGATATAAAGATAGCCATTGTTGCACCTGATGATTCGGTCTGTATCTCAAATCATTCAGATTGGTCTCTTTTTTGTTATATATAGAGCCATGAGAAACATGTTTCCTTCTGTGGCAACCTCATCCTCATCCTTAGGGTTTTTAAAAGCCTCAATGGTTAGTTGCAAGTCTGTGTTCTTCTGTAGTACTTTAAGAAATTTTAGTTTCCCCTGATTAAACAATACAGAAGTAGTATCACAACCACTCATCGCATATAGGAATAAGATATGGTCTATAAGGATTTTTTCAGCAGGAAAATGAGGGTTGTAGAAGCTTTGCGAAACCTTTCCTTTTTCTGGTTTCAGAAAGAATACATTTTTTGTGGTAGGACTACTCAAGCCAATCAAAATGTCTAGAAGGTCGATATCTTCCCCCACCACTGTCACATATTCATTTGACGGTGCCATCTCAAGAGATGTTGTGATAATTAGGACATCAGCATCCTCCACAGGGTGGAGGATGTAAATTTATCAAATGATAGCATTCTAATAAAAAATAAAGTTTTGAAATATAAAAAGTGGGTTTTGGAGAGACCGTCAAAAATTGGCAATTTTCAACTTGCACTTTGGACCGAAAAAAGACCCTGAAAAAAAAAGTAAATAGTGATATTTGTAAATAATCTTAACTACTTTAATTTCTGTTAACAGACCATTTACTAAAAGTTAATAGTTTTCGAGATTTAAGCAAAAAAGCGGAAAAACAGAATTTTTTCTCTTATTTTCGTGATTTACTCAATGTTCCGTCACGAAGTTTTGTCCGAAAATCTCATATTCGGATTCAGCAGTACTTCTTGTACTTCAAAGTCTAACCTTACCAAAGATGCGTTTCAATTGAACCAGCGTATATATATTCTGGATATTATCTTACCTCTCCTTTTTACAATAATGCTAGTCCAATGATAATTTATATTTTTGGTTTTTAGTCCACCGTTTAGAGCTTCCGATCCAATGAATACCTACAACTTAATATTAAAAGGAATAGACATGATTGACTTTGCAAGGCACAATGTAGGAAGAACCGCCCAAGGCTTGATAAAGAAATTGTGTAAGGACATTCCGTCCGAGAGGTTAGGATGTCAACGAGGAGGAATTGTGGATATTAAGAAACATAAGTGAGTACATGTTTCCGTTTGAATTTTTTTTGGTTATTACTCTGGGCTAATTATTTTATTGCTGGAATCGAACCTTATGATTGTATATATTAATAATATAGGTATGCAAAGTCCGCAGATAGTGTGCTACTTTTTTTATAAACAAAATGGCGCCCGAAAATCGTGTTTTTTTCAATTTTTGCTCTATAACTCCAAAGATTTTAACTTTACACCAAAAACACTCAAATAAAAATTCACCGCAATTAAATTCTGCATAGAGACGTGTTTTTTCCGATTTACTTCGACGAAAATTTTCCCCGGAAAATGCGGGTTTTTCCAACAAAATCTTTAATTTTCAACTAAAATTTTAGATAAGTAATTGTTTATCAATAATTAAATAGCTTGGTAATATAAAAGCTCTTTTCCTCAGAAGCCGATGGAAATTGAATGAACAGCTATAATAATAACCACAATAATTGTTTAATTATCATGAGTCGTTCCTGAGATACAATCGGTCAAAGTTGACCTGCATTTACAGCAATATATATAATATAGGATCATAATTTTTGAACCGTCACCTTTTTATTTTTGTGCTCCGCACCAATTTCCATATCTTTAAAATACTCATAACATACATTATTATAATAAAAACTATTAGGAGTGAAAATTGCCAAAAAATAGCAAAATTCCAATCAAAAATTAGGTTGGAGAAAATGTAATCTCAAAGTTCAAAATCGGTATACGTTAAAAAAATGCATTTTCTCGGCTTCCTATGGACAAATTTTCTTCATTCTTTTTTTATTATAATAATATATGTTATGAGTATTTTAAAGATATGAAAATTGGTGTGGGGAAAAAATACCGAAATAAAAAGGTGACGGTTCGAAAATTATGATCGTATTGTTTATATATTTGCCGTAAATGCAGGACAACTTTGACCGGTTATGTCTCAGGAATCACTTATCACAATTAAACGTTTTTTCTTTCAAAACAAGCGTCCTGCCGCTTTTTTCCAATATCGTTTTCATGATTTAATTTAATTTAATATTTCCCGAAATACCTATTCTATTTGTTTATGAGCCAAAAAATTGTTTATAACTTTAAAATATTCCTGAGGCCGCTTAAATAGTCCAATTTCAATTCTGTAAAGTACATTAGATAGGTACAGTGTCTTTTTATACAAAAATCATAGTTATTCTTATGTATCATAATTCATAATTATTCTGGTTATTATAGCGACCGTAAATTCACAATTCACAATTCAATTGTTGCTAAACTGTTCATTCAATTTCCATCCGCTTCTGGAATTATAATCTATAAACGGAGCTTATATATTACCAAGTTATTTAATTATTGATAAACAATTACTGATCTAAAATTTTAGTTGAAAATTAAAGATTTTGTTGGAAAAACCCGCATTTTCCGGTGAAAATTTTCGTCGAAGTAAATTGGAAAAAACACGTCTTTATGCAGAATTTTATTACGGTGAATTTTTATTTGGGTGTTTTTGGTGTAAAGTTAAAATCTTTGGAGTTATAGAGCAAAAATTGAAAAAAACACGATTTTCAGGCGCCATTTTGTTTATAAAAAAGTAGCACACTATCTGCGGACTTTGCATGCCTATATTATTAATATATATGTTACAGTTCAAGTTGATTCTCAGTTAGAGTTGACTCCAACTAGTTGAAGTCAACTCCAACTGAAACGAGCAGTAAAAGTTGATTTTAAAAATTTAAATCAACTTTTACTAGTTGGAGTTGACTCTTCCTGGATCGATTCAGTAAATGTTGATTATACGAGAATCTCAAGTGCATTTTTGATGAGTGTGCGTTTCTTTGTTTTGACCGTTTCAACTACTTATTAGTATAGTCTGTAACGTCGCCCCCGTTAGGTAAATTATTCTGATTCGATTTTTTGCACAAACTTACTCAAAGAAATATATCCGTATAACAAATACACAGGGTGTCACGCGGTACCGCGGTCGAAAAATTGTTTAACCATTTTTTGTTAACCAAATTCACAAAAATAATTTTTATCTACTCTATCTCATATTATGTAAAGCAGCGGTTCTCAATCTGTGGTACATGTACCACTGGTGGTACATATCATTATTTGCGGTGGTACACAAAACACACAAAAACTTAAAATAGTAGTACATAGTAGGTCTTGATTATACAATCTAAAAATATAGAAATATAATAAAAGAAACTTTAGATGGTACATGACTCAAAAAGATTGAGAACCGCTGATGAACAATGTATTTTAAATCGGTTTTACTTTTTCGCACTGTTTTTTAGCACACTTTCATATAAATAAACATCCTTAACTTTCGCCTTCGGGAGAAAATCAGACACGCCCTTGCAACGGCAACTGAAATGCTCACAAAACAGCGACCACGGAAGCAAAGATGGATGACAGAGGAAATATTGGATTTAATGGACGTCGACTAAAAAACAACAAATCTGTACGAAAAAAAATGAAATACCAGCTGAGCTATTGAAGTTAATCAACGAGGAAAACTTAAACCTTCTTCTTGGACTATTTAATAATGTTTACAATACAGGGACTATCCCTAAAATATGGCTTGAATCAGTCTTCATACCACTGCCTAAAAAGAAGAACGCCAAATTATGCCAGGACTTCCGCCTTATAAGTCTATTAAATAACATTCTGAAGCTTTTCTTGCGTATCATACAGAACAGAATATATTATAAAAAATGTGTTGAGGTCACCGGTCAAGAACAATTTGGCTTCAGGAAAGGTACGGGGACACGAGAAGCAATATTCTGTCTTCAAACTCTGGCACAAAGATACAAAGATCAGCAAGCAGACCTTTTTATCTGTTTCATAGATATTGAGAAAGCGTTCGATAGGGTGAAGCACAAGACCTTGATAGAAAGATTGAACGACATCGGAGTCGACAAAAGAGATTCTAAAATTATACAGGCTATTTATTGGAATCAGACAGCAATCATAAAGACCAATGGTAATACGTTAAGGCCAATTGAAATATAACGAGGTGTTAGACAGGGTTGTGTGCTATCACCCATACTTTTAACGTCTACTCTGAGGTAATATTTGTAAACTCTTTATCGCACTCTTCAGAAGGAATCAGGATAAACGGGTAGAGAGTAAATAACATCCGGTATGCAGATGACACAGTATTAATGACTGATTCGGACGATAGTCTGCAGATACTGTTGGATAGGGTTACTGAGAGTTGTGAAAAAGTGGGGATGAAGATCAATACTGCGAAAACCAAAGTTATAAGAATATCAAGGAACAAAAATTTATCTCTTCCAATAAATATGTGAAACACCAACAGCTTGAATACGTAAGCCAGTACAAATATCTTGGTTGCTGGTTCAACAATCAACTTGATTATAAACAAGAAGTCAAGAGCGAGAATAGAGGTAGCCCGACAGGGGTTTATCAAAATGAAAAGCTTATTTTGTAACAGTAGCATTAATATCAGCCTTAGATGTCGTTTTCTGCATTGCTATGTGTGGTCAATACTTTTGTATGGAACGGAGGCCTGGACACAACACAACACTGATGAACAAGTTGGACGCCTTTGAACTCTGGCTTGATAGAAGAGACTTGAAAATACCTTGGATAACCCACACCACCAACGAATATGTTCTGAGGAGAATAGGTACAGATAGGGAACTGCTAAAAATCATTAAAGTCAGAAAAGTTAGCTATCTGGGACACATAATGAGAAAAAAAGTACCGCCTCACCAACTGATCAACCAGGGTAAGATTGAAGGAAAACGGGGTCCCGGTAGGCGCCAGATTTCATGGCTTAGAAATATCAGAGACTGGACCGGCCTTGATTCAACATCTTTTTTTAGAGCCGCATTGGACAGAGACAGATTTGCCAGTGTAGTCGCTAACCTCCACTAAAGGAGAAAGCACCACAAGAAGAAGAACTTTCGCCTTGTCATGGTGATGACATGTGAACAATAAATTACAAAAAAGTTTTGACAGTTTTGTGGTTTGACAGAAGTTTGAATTTTTAAATGTCAAAATGGTGCAATGGTGCATCTCACTCGCACTCACATTGATAGCTGCGTCAATACGCTCCTAGCGCTCATTGTTAATAATTAAAACTAACCGCTTAATAATAAAATAATAACAAAAATTTCTTCAGTATCTTGTAGGGGGGTCGTTAAAATTCGTATGACAGTAATTACAGATGACTTTTGCATATTGTATACCTACCTAATTACTAAATCTGTTAAGTTTTGATTTATTTTGTATGAATATAATTGCGAAACACTACAGAATTTTACTTTTTGACATAAATTTTATTAATAATAAGATAAAGTTTGTACAATATTTTTAATAATTAAAGTAAATAAATTTTAATTTCACTCAAATAAATAATCGATTGCTGCCATTGACCACTTACATTCAATCTCGGTTAATTTGATTAATAATCGCGGCAGGTAAACAGTCTTCTGTCGACAAGTCTTAAAAACGACAGTCTTCTTTACATATACAACAAATACAACAAAGTGTTACTTTACTGCCGAAAATGAGGGCAAATGAGTACAATAATGGATGATTTTAGTGACGTTTGGCGATAAACAATGATTTTAAATAAATTCGCAAAAATAATTTTTTCACTTCGTACAAATTTTTTTTAGATCCTTTTGGCCTTTTTTCTTTAAAATTGACTGTTGTCGAGTTATTAGTGACTTAAATTTTGAAAAACGCCAAAATAACCATTTTTAAGGTTTAATAACTCGGTTAAAGATAATTATAGTGAAAGTCGAGCGAGTAACGGCGTAAAGAGATAGTGGAGTAACGGCATAATCGCTGGCCTCATACGCCAGTGCACGTTGGTTCGAGCCCTGCCAAAGACAAACCATTTTCATTTTCAATAATGACACGAGCCGTCTCACCGTGCCTCGGAGAGCACGTTAAGCCGTCGGTCCCCCTGGGCTAGTGTATATCGACACTAGTTACTTGAAACAGGGTTAAAGATGTAATTAGCGCCGGAACTGTCCGAAAGGCAAAAATGCCATACGATATTATATATTATCAAAGTCAGAAACTAAAAAAAATCAAAGATTAAAGCTACCTCTATAAGATCCTGAAGAAATTTTTGTCATTATTTCATTAATAAGATATTATTTTTAATTATCAACAATGAGCGCTAAGCGTGTATTGAGGCGGCCGTCAATGTGAGTGCGAGTGAGATTAACCATTGGACGGCCGGAATGGTGCATCTCTTTAGTACTCACCATTGACGGCCGCCTAATACGCACTTAGCGCTCGTTGTTTATAATTAAAGATAAAGCTTTCATAATAATGGATTTTAATTGAGTTATTAAGCCTTGAAAATGGCTATTTTCGCATTTTTCAAATTTTAAATCGCGTATAACTCGACAAAAATCAATTTTAGAGAAAAATCACAAAATACCTTTTTTTGCTCAGAATAACCCAAATGATCTAAAAAAATTGTTCGAAGTGAAAAAATTATTTTTGTGAATTTGTCTAAAAAAAATGTTTAAACAATTTATCGATCAAGGTACTGCCCGGCACCCAGTAGATTTGTTATAAGGACCTCTTTTTGAGTAAGTTTGTGCAAAAAATTCGAATCGGAGTAATTTACCTAACGGGGGCGACGATACAGCCTAGACTAATTTGAACATATTCAGTAACATTTAATTTCTAGAATCGGCTGTTTGTGTGAATCAGAATCAACTTTTACTAAATGGCATTGGGAAGAGTATACTTTTCCTAGTTGGAGTCTACTTTTACTAGTAAATGTTGAATATAAATCTTTATTTTATATTTATAATCAACTTTTACTGAAACCAGCCGTTAGAGTTGACTCCAACTAGTTGGAGTCAACTCCAACTGGATAATCAACTTGAACTGTAACATATACAATCATAAGATTCGATTCCAGCAAAATTGCTGGTAAATAACTTTTCTCAAAAATAGCCTATTCTCCGATAATCTGCCCAGACTATATATGTACTTCTTCATTTTATGGTAAATAGTTCAGTAATGTTGTATATTATGATTTTTAGGTGGTTCCAAGGTTTTGACTGGGACGGTTTGGTCGCCCAAACTTTACCAGCTCCTATTCAACAAAATGTCAGAAGTCCTTGCGATAGCTCAAACTTCGACGACTTTCCTAAAGATGGCGACATTCCTCCTGACGAATTATCGAACTGGGATATTAATTTTTAAGAAATAGGTTAAGTTTTACTTAAACGTAAGTCAAATGGAACCAAAGTCTTTAAAATGGTTGTAAAAGAGAGATCCTCGAATAAAAAGAAGATAAGAAGAAGATGAAGAGAAACGATAAAGTACAAAGCTTTATATTTTAAATGGAACTCAATTCTTAGATTTGAAATTACGTTGTCACTATGCCTAAACTACTAAACGGTTTGTATAGCATCAGTGGCGTAGCGTAGTGGGGGCGGCAGGGGCGGCCCGCCCCGGGCGGCACATTTTTTGGGGGCGGCAAAATTTAACAATAAATAATAAAAATATTTTGTAAATATTTGAACCATTTTATATTTTTATCATTATTTTTTTCATTATTTATTTTGTGACGAATTCGGGGAATTCCTTTTCTTTGAATCTTATTTTGTAGCGACTGGCAACAACGTCAGATTTGTGGGAATTCCCCGTTTATGACTAACAATCAGCACAACTTTTTTCGGCACTTTAGAACGTTAATATTCTTTTTTTTTTCCTCATCGATACATCGTTGGGAAGTTCTGATAGCAAGTACAGGCAAATGAAGGATTCAAGACACGCAAAAGAAGGATGCACGAGGCGATGCCGTAAATGTGACATGGCATCTTTACAAAGACATTCTCGTCACTTTAGAAAAACTGACAGAGACAGGTGCAAGCCTAAACACTAGGACAGATGGAGGTGCTTTACTAGTTTCGATGCAGTCATTTTCCTTTCTTTGTTTTTTGGGTCTGTGGCAACCGGTGCTACAAGTAAATGATGCACAAAAATATTTACAAACAAGGGGACTTGGCATAAGAGTGTGAACTCAGAAAGTAAATGATTTGCAAATCATATTGACAGAGAAAAGAGAGGAATGGACAAATGGCACTGTAGGTTATGCAAAAATATGTGTGAAGAACTTGGAATTTCCATAAAACCTCGGAGGCGCATAACAAGAAAGCATATTTTTGATGACAGAACTAGAGGTGCTAACTTGTCTTGTTAAAATGAGTTGAGGCGAAAGCTGTTTTCTTCGTTAGATAGAGTTATTATAGAAATTCGTGAGCGTTTTCAACAGCTACAGAATTTAACGGATAAGTTTGTTTATCTAACGTCGGCTATATTATTAGATCCAGAAAACACTGAATGTAGAAATATAGACTACGCATCTGACGAAATGGACGAGTAGGGTTTCAAGCTATAAAAACTTCGACTGCGGACTTTCGTTGTTGCTACAGGCAACGAAATTGATTAATGCAGACTCACTTGAATTATTTAAATTTATTGTTAAATCCAAGCTGAAAGTTACTCTGCCCAATATTTTAATAATATTCCGAATATTTTTCACAGTTGCTATAAGCAATGCCAGCTGTAAGAGGGGTTTTCAAAATTGAAATTGATCAAAAATTAAAAAAAAATTAGTAAATCCTTTATAAAAGGTATATATTTAAAATTTCTAAAAAGGGCTACATCACAATCACATAACTAGTTTTCGACTGGTTTACCAGTCATTATCAGTGCTTATGTGAAGTTTACATGCTAACCACCAAGATATAGTTTTACAAAAATATGTGGGTCAAAGCCCTGTATAAGTGGTCCGTTAAGGAAACATCAGTTAAATATGCCAATTAAAGCATGGATGTTTAAACTATTTTAATATTATGCCCCAGGTAACATCTGAGCTGTGGTGTGACTGGATTACATGGTGAAAATCTGGTAGCAAATGACGAACATCCATGCTTTAATTGGCATATTTAACTCATGTTTCCTTAACGGACCACTTATACAGGGCTTTGACCCACATATTTTTGTAAAACTATATCTTGGTGGTTAGCATGTAAACTTCACATAAGCACTGATGATGACTGGTAAACCAGTCGAAAACTAGTTATGTGATTGTGATGTGGCCCTTTTTAGTGATTTTAAATATATACCTTTTATAAAGGATTTACTAATTTTTTGTATTACATGGTATACAGCCAACTACAGGAAAACTTTTTCCTTGTGGATTTTTGATAAAAAATTATCTTAGATCGACAATGAGTACTATAAGACTAGCTAATTTGGCTATTTTGTCTATTGAGCAAGAGGTGTGTGATGCGATAGACATTGAGGGTGCAATAAAAGACATTTGCTCTTAAAAAAAGTAGACGTATAAATTTTTAATCGAAGACGGAAGTTTTGTTTTTAATTCTAACAAATACTCATATTACTTTTCAATAAAGATAAAAATATAACATTATAGTATCGTTCCAGTTCTAATTAAAAATTGATTTCATTTAATTTTGTCGATCGTCAAGGTGTACCTAATCTTAAGTGATAGGTACCTAAGTTATATCAATCTATCTAATTGGTTAAAGTAAAAGAATTTCTGTATTAATAAACGTAGTATTGTCAAACTTAGATAAACTTTTTTATTTAAAATCCAACCTGTATAATGCAAAATAATGATGACTGTTCTCGCCAAAAGGTTCTTTATAATTAATGTATGTAATGTATACTGTACAATAAATTAAAATACCTAAATAAGAGAGCGGCAAAATTGTCTTCCGCCCCGGGCGGCCGACACTCACGCTACGCCACTGTATAGCATTGATATTCATATAGAGTTAACTCAACTTAAGAACTATTCCAAATGGTACCTATAGTAACAAGAAGTAATTCTTTTTAACTTTGTTATAGTTTTCACTCCCTTATTCTTTTAGTACTATCAGACTAGCACATAATCTTGCAGATTTTTGTCAAAACAGTGAAACAAACAGTAAAGAATGCTCGAAAGTTTAATTTTCATGTACTCGTGCTTTGTGAACTACACCAAAAATATTGGCTGCAAATTGGAATAAAGTGTTATGATTCTTTAAGCTAGGGTTTATGTATAATTAATTCAGAATATGTAATTCTCAAATTTAAGAACTAAGTATTTACTAATATATTTTTTAATTTACGAACTCCTTGGTACCAAACTGTCTGTGAATTTTACATACCAAATAACGAAGATGATCAGGCTCTTTGTGTTGTATAATAAAATGTATATTTTTATATTCATTAATTTAAAAATCTATAAAAAGCCGATTATCTGATCAAAGTGAATAATATAACAATTTTTTATGCGAATCGGGAAACATTTTGTAGAAAAAAACCATAGTATATATTTATAATTTATTTGTTAGAAGAGATATTTTAAGATGCATTTCTGCAAGCAGTTTCCTGATTAAAAAACTTCCCGAATATGATTATTGTAAATCTAGCTTAGTGGCATTATTTTTATAAAATTATTTATAAAATTTTATGAATTATGATTTTGTTTATTTACTCTCTGTGAACACCTTGTTTATTCCCCAGTCTCCCATAACTCTTTCTAATGGTAGGGGAGCCCAAGCGGGGATTTTTGCAGTTACTCGAGCGCGTCAGATTATTACATGGAGAGAAACCTTGTACCATGAAAATGTACCTCTACCATATATTGGCTTTAATGCAGGGGAGGTCGTTAAGGGGGGGGGGGGGGGGGCGAAAAAAATCTATCCTTAGAAAACTCGAAATCGTCAGATTAAGATAAGGTAAGTTAAGTACATGCAAAACAGTGTATATTTTAAAAATCTGACGTTTTGAGCGGTGAGTAATAAGGAAATGGGTGAGTCCCAAAGTTTCACAAGAAAAAAGCTAATATTTCGCGAAATGAATGACAGATCGAAAAACTAAAAAAATCTTGCTCATTATTTTTCAAAAATCTATCGAATGATACCAAACACGATTTCCCACGGAGAGGGGTAGGGGGTAAATTTAAAATTTTAAATACGAATCCCGCGATATTTTGCGAAATGAACATCAGATCGAAAAACTGGAAAATACACTTATTCAATATTTTTGAAAAATCTATCGAATGGCACCAAACACGATTCCCCACGAAGGTGGGGTGGGGGTTTCTTTAAAATCTTCAATGGGAGTCCCCATTTTTTATTGGAGATTTTAATTCCTTACGTAAAAATAAGTAACTTTTATTCGAGATATTTTTTCGAATTGTAGATAGATGGCGATATAATTTAAAAAAAAACGATTATTGGAAATGAAAAGTAAATTAAAAGTGGAAAGTCCCCACTAAAATGGAAAACTTTACTTAACTTTTTCTGGTTTTAGTAGGTACCTACTCTTCACAACCCAATAGGTCCCCGTAACGCTCGAGTGACCGCACATTTAACATACTTTGGTCCCCTACCATTTGAACAGCGTGCATGATACCGCATATCCCTGGCGCAGTCCTCTGTTAGTTTTAAATGGTTCTGAAATATCCCCTGGTCCCTAGGGGGCTATACAAATAGGCACAGACAGAGGAATATAACAACATAGACTCAGCTTGGAAAAATATAAAATTAGCTTTGACAAGCGTATCGGATGAAATACACAAAAAGAGAACAACAAAAAATGGTTCGGTGACGATTGTCTGAAATCCATAAGAGAAATAAATATGTCTAGAAAGGACATGCTACAAAATCCCCCACACAACAACAGTAAAAGGTATAAACAGACAAGAACAGGAACAACAAAAATAATAAAAATAAATAATAGGAAAAAAAGTATGTGTGTGTACTTTGTAACTAATTTCAATACTTACAACTTTCCAAAAATTTTAATTAAAACAATACCAAAAATTAAAAAAATAAAAGAATGAAACACACGCAAACACATTAGAAAATGAAACAAAGAAATGATTTCTGAACAATAATTTTTGGCAAAAATTTTGACTATATACGTCATCATTCTCTTTGCCTTACCCCTATGCGGGATCGGCTTCCCTAATTGCATTTATCCACACAATTCTATCTTGGGTCATATCAATGTCAATCCCCTTTACCAACATGTCCTGCCTTATCGTCTCCCCCAGGTCTTCTTTGGTCTTCATCTCCTACTCCTTCCAGGAATCTCTACTTCAGCTATTTTTCGCATTGGGTGATTAACGTCTCGACGTTGAACATGACCAAACCATCTTAACCTATGCTCTCTCATTTTGGTATCAATTGGTGCCACACCTAGACTTCCCCTAATATACTCATTTCTAATTTTATCCTTCTTTGTCACTCCACTCATCCATCTAAGCATTCTCATTTCCGCCACATGCATTCGTTGTTCCTCTTTCTTCTTCACTGCCCAACATTCAGTTCCGTACATCATAGCCGGTCTTATGGCTGTTTTATAGAATTTTCCCTTCAGCTTCATTGGAATTTTTCTGTCACACAACACACCACTCACTTCTTTCCACTTGATCCATCCAGCCCTATTTCTACTGCATGCATCTTCATCTATTTCTCCATTATTCTGTAATACCGATCCCAGGTACTTAAAACTATTACTTTTTACAATCAGTTTACCATCCAAAGATACCATTTATTTGTAGTAATTCCATCTTTAAATGAACATTCCAAATACTCTGTCTTTGTCCTACTAAGTTTTAAACCTTTTTCCTCCAGAGCTTGCCTCCACTATTCCAGTTTTTGTTCCAAGTCTCTTTCACTATTTCCTACTAACACGACATCATCAGCATACATTAAGCACCATGGAATGTTACCCTGTAGTTTCGCTGTTATTTGGTCCAAAACTAATGAGAATCAATACGGACTAAGCACAGAGCCTTGGTGAAATCCTACTTTCACATGAAATTTATCAGTCTCTCCCACACCTGTCCTAATACTAGTCGTTACTCCCTCATATATATCCTACACAATCTTTACATATTCACCAGGGACTCCTTTCTTATTGAGTGCCCTCCACAGATCTCTCCAGGAACTCTATCATATGCTTTCTTAAGATCAATGGATACCATATGAGCGTTTGTTTCTTTACTCCTGTATTTTTCCATCAACTGCCTTATAATGAAAATTGCATCTGTTGTTGATCTGCCCTGCATAAAGCCAAATTGATTCTCGGGTATTTCGGTCTCTTCACGTATCCGTCTATCAATTACTCTTTCCCATATTTTCATGGTGTGGCTAAGCAGTTTTATAGCCCTGTAGTTTGTACATTGTTGTATATCTCCCTTGTTTTTGTAAACAGGCACCAGTATACTGCTTCTCCATTCATCTGGCATTTGTCCAACTTCCATAATTCTATTACATAGACCTGCTAGCTACCCTGTTCCTGTCTCTCCCAATGCTCTCCATACTTCCTCAGGAATATCATCTGGTCCTACCGCTTTTCCTTTCTTTATTTTTTAAAGCGCTTGAGCTACTTCCTCGTTTGTTATTTTGGTGACAATTGCTGCTACTGTTTCCGTTGACTCTCCAAGCTGTCTGTCAATCCCTTTCGTGAACTAGTATTTTATTATTTTCATCTCGGATACATCTAATCTGACTAAAACCTTTTGCTCTCTGTTTGGCTACTTTATACAGGGTGTCCCGAAAAGATTGGACATAAATTATACCACAGATTCTGGGGTCAAAAATTGGTTGATTGAACCTCACTTACTTATATACAATAGTGCACACAAAAAAAGTTACAGCCCTTTGAAGTTACAAAATGAAAATCGATTTTTTTTCATATATCGAAAACTCCTACAGGTTTTTTATTGAAAATGGACATAAGGAATTTTTATCGCAGCAACATCTTAAAAAAAATTATAGTGAAATTTGTACACCCCATAAAAATTTTACGGCGGTTTGTTCCCTTAAACCCACCCAAACTTTTATGTACGTTCCAATTAAATTATTATTCTGGTACCATCAGTTAAACACAATATTTTTAAAACTTTTTTGCCTCCTAGTACTTTTTTGATAAGCCAATTTTTATCGAGATATTTTGAATATTTGTCGAATCCACCACATATTTGTATATGGTTAAGTATGATTATAGACACCTGTTAATAATCTGAAAATTTATTTATAACTTAAATTTTTTGGTATATTTTAAAAAAGAAGCTACATCTCGATAAAAGTTGACTTATCAAAAAAATACTAAGAGGCAAAAAAGTTTTAAAAATACTGTGTTTAACTAATGGTACCACAACAGTAGCCTAATTGGAACGTACACAAACATTTGGGGGGTTTAAAGGAACCAAACCCCCATAAATTTTTTATGTAAATATAGTAAAAAAGAAGTCGCATCTCGATAAAAACTGGCTTATCGAAAAAATAGTAAGAGGCAAAAAAGTTTTATAAACGTTGTGTTAAACTAATGGTACCACAATAATGAATTAATTGGAACGTACACAAAAGTTTGGGGGGGTTTAAGGGAACAAAATCCCCATAAATTTTTTTTGGGGTGGACAAATTTCGCTACAATTTTGTTTTAAGGTGGTCCTGCCATAAAAATGATACATGTCCGTTTTCAATAAAAAATCTCTGAAAGTTTTCGATATATTGAAAAAAATCGATTTTCATTTTGTAACTTCAAAGGGCTGTAACTTTTTTTATGAGCACATTTGTACTAAGGTAAGTTAGGTTCAGCCGAACTATTTTTGACCCCAAAATGTGTGGTATAATTTATGACCATTCTTTTCGGGACCCTGTATATCTTCGTTTCGCCTTCCCCGGTATCAAGTTGATCGTACAGGTTTGAATACGCTTCTGTTTGGCTTTTGCTACTGCTACTTTCGCTTCCTTTTTCGCCACCATATTGTTTTAAGATCTGTGTCGGATCTGGTTTCTTGCCACTTTTTATATAATATTCTCTTCTCGTTTATTTTTCCTTGTACTTCGTTTGACCACCACCAAGTCTCTTTGCCCTTAAACTTTTTTCCTGACGTTTTCCCAAGTATTTCAATAGCAGCCTCTCTAACACTGCTGGCCATTTTTCTCCAAATTGTATTAGGGCTTCCTTTCATGTTCCAACATATTTTTTCTACTATTCTTCTCCTGAATATACCTTCTTTCTCATCTTTTAGCAGCCACCACTTGATTTTTTGTGGTCCTCTCCGATATTTTTGTTTAGTTTCGCTTTTTACTTCGATGTCCAGAACAAGCAGCTTATATGTTGTTGGCTTACTGTCTCACTAACTATTACCTTGCAGTCCTTGCATTCACGTATGTCTTCTTTCCTTATTATGAAGTAGTCTATTTGGGATTGATGTTGTCCACTTTTGTATGGAATAAGTTGAGTTTCTCTCTTTTTAAAGAATGTGTTAACAATCGCCATATCCAATGATGTTGCTAATTCAAGCATGTCATCTCCAGCTTCATTTCTAGTTCCAAAGCCTAATCTCCATGTATTGCTTCGTATCCTGCCTTGGCTTGGCCCACATGTGCATTGAAATCACCTCCTATTATAACTTTCTCCTCTGACGGAATATCACTCAGGACGTCTCCTAATTGGTCATAGAAAGCTCTTCTTTCATTCTCAGCCAGATCTGTTTGAGGAGCACACACACACACAACATTCAATACCTCTTTATCAATTACAAATTTCACTGACATCATTATATCACTCGTTCTTGCAACTTCCACTACGTTATCTTTCATTTCACTATCAGCAATTATACCAACTCCATTTCTAGTATTACTACTCCCTGCATACCACAATTTGAAACCTTCACCTAGTTCTTTCGCTCTTTGACCTTTCCACCTAGTTTCTTGAATGCAAGCAATTTGAACTCTCCTTCGTTTGAGCGCATCCACTAACTCCAGACTCTTACCTGTAAGACTACCAAGATTCCACGACCTATCCTGATTTTTCTAACCTGCAATGGTGTTCCCCTTGAGATAGTCCTCACCCGGAGATCCGAACGGAGGCTCATTTTACTTCCGGTATATTTTACCTCAGGAGATGCCATCATTTCAGTATAAGTTTTTATATCTTTGGAGAAGGTCTTTTCATTTTCATGGCCTGAAAAGATTTTGTTTGGATATTTGATGCGTGAATGCCTTTTCTATCAACACCATACCCTGCCCTGAACGTTTAGCCAATACACCACCAATGCAACCAAAGTGCAGTATTACCCCACACCCGCCTGCATTTTGCTGTATAGGCCAGGATCCCTACTGTAAGGACTGCCCTATAAGCCAATGTATTGTTGCCCGTATCCCGCCACTAGGAGGCACGTACTTTATTCGGAAATTTTGACTATATACGTATTTTCTGAAAAACAATATAATATTTATAATCATAAAAGCTTTAAACTTTTTTGGCAGTTGTTTATTCTTTTAGTTTAATCGAATTAGTTTGATTTTTGTGGAATTAAAATATTAAAATACAACAAAACATAGACTAAGAAAACAATATATTAGATGAAGGTTGGTAGAAATTTTGTTGGTAATCAATTTATGTAAATCACTGCATTAGGTACCTACTAGCTAGGTACATTTTCCAAGTAGGTATGTAATTCTTTATTACAATACTGAAACATTTACAATTACGTACCTGTTGCTTTTAAAAACTGTTTAAAAAGTCACTACAATTATAAACTTGCTTATGTCTGTGTCCTCATAACAATAAAAACTAATATACACAACATTATTTGTTTACCCATAAACATTGACGTATTAATAAAATAACCGACATAATATTGAACAAGTGTTGACAGGTCATTGTAATTACCCAATCAGAGCACGTATAACGTTTAAGCTGCGCCCAGGACCAAGACTTTTGATGAATTCGCGCACATATAAATTTACTCCCAACGCGCCTAAAGAAGTATAACTTCAAAAAATAGGAACACATAATCGGAGATATACATAGTAGGTTCAAGGTTCAAGCAAGAACAGGAAACTGCCTACAAAGCGACAGTAGGCAGCTTAGTACTGATACTGATGACAAAGTAATCCTAAAAACTTGGAAGGAATACTTCTATTACCTGTTAAACTACCGGGGAACAAAGCTACCAAATACTACCCACAAAGTCGTTGCAAACATCCTTCTAGAAAGAACCAAAATATTCTTCTTAAACATCCGTTTCGGATGTTGGCGATCATCATGGATATCTGGACTTTATTTACCGCAGCAACCAAAATATACACAGAAGAAATCGTTGGGGATTATCAGTGCGGATTTAGAACGGGCCCCTCTCCTATTGACCAGATATTCATAAAAAAACAGGTAGGTAATGGGAAAAATTATGGAAGTTTGATCGGGAGCTTCATCAGATGTCCATCTATTTTAAACAGGTATTTAGAGTATGAAGGGTTAGACCGTGGACAGCGATGCAGATACTTGGCTTTCCAATGAAACTAGTCAATGTGATTATGTGATACGGATGTATATGGAACGATTACGATGTAAGCTGAGAGTTTCAGAGCACGCAACTAAGCAGAACCTAACAATCCTTTAACATACAGAAATCATTCCGTTGATGTGGACTGACGTGCGCGGCGTTCAACTGACTGTGAGTTGTGCGTCACTCACTGTTCTAACAAACCGTGGCTTTAGACAACCATACTCGGAGACATTTGAAATAAACGATGGACTAAAACAGGGAGACGCACTTTCACTACAACGCTAACTTTGCTCTGGACTACATAATCAGAAGTGTCAGAATTGAAAAACCGATCACAGTATTTCATCGAAAAAAACCTAACGCACTGTTGCCTTTTCAGGCGTTATCGATCTAATAGGAAATATTAGATTAAGAATACAGGAGACTTTCGTCAGGTTTAAGAAAGAAGCAGAGAAGATCGGGTTTTTAATCAATGAAAGTAAAACTAAATACATGTATATGAGCCGCAATAACCAAAACAAAGATCAGAGATAAAATCGGACAGAACATCACCATCGATGACTTAGCCTTGAGCGCGTCAGAGAATTAAAGTATCTTGGAACAACAATAACTGAAGGCAATAGCGGATCACAAGAAGTAACAATAGGATAAAAGCTGGCAACAGATGTCTTTATGCCCTTCAAAAACCTTATAAAAATCGAAACAACTAAAAAGACGTACAAAGATACAACTACATAAAACAATCATATTATGACCCGTAGCCATGTATGGTAGCGAAATATAAACGATAACAAAGGCAAATGAAGAGAGATTACATGATTGGAGAAGGAAAATTCTAGGTAATACATTTGAGTCTGTGCTTAATGAAATAGTAAGACAATACAGAATAAGAACTAACAAAGAGCTCGAAGAGCTAACATAATAAAAGAAATAAAGTCCAGAAGACTCCAATGGTCAAGACACCTCAGAAGACATTCTGACGAAAGAATAGTAAGGCTGGTATGGGAAGAAGCCTTAACTGGAAGAAGACCACGGGAACACAGCAGGAGACCTTAAAGCTATGGGCGTGGAGAATTGAGTGGAGATTTCTGAAGACTCCCAGGCAACCAAATAACGTTTACACAACGTTGAAAAGACGTCATGATTATCACCAAACCACGTCAGTTTGTCACGTTTTTTCGACGTCGAAAGTCACGTGAATATGTCCCACCATAACTGACGTCATTTTTATCACGTTTTAAATACGTGATATAAAAAACGTAGTTTTTATGTCGTTTTTTAGATTATTTTTCATTTTACGATTTTAAAAATACACAATAATAATTATTCGTATGGGCATTGTTAGTATTGCAATTTTTCATTTAACTGTTTTAAATTTAGCTTATAGGCTAAAAGTAAAACCAAATGCATAGAATTACATGCAACATGCATAGAATTGCCCTCGATGCAACATTATAGAATTTTCAAGGTGTTTTTTATACAGGTAGAGGTACTTACTGTGTCAAAACTGAAACAACATATAAACTAATAAATAATTATAAAACGGGATAATACCCGAAGGTTGGCTGTATACCATCTAGTTAAATAAAATTAACATGAAGTAAAACTCCCTAGTGTAGTTGGTATATTTAATAAAAATTATAAAAATTTTTAAAAATCCAAACGGATTACGTTCAAAACGTTTTCGGACTTATCAGTCCATCATCAGTGAACTCTCTGTCCTTGCTAAATAGCCACAATGCCAAACACTGGTCAAGATGTATGTTCTAACTACATGGTGAAATCTGATCTACAATTTGGCTTACATTGGATGCCAACGGATTAGTACTAGGAACATGATGCTCTACTCCATTAATTAAGAGATTTTTTTTAATAATTAGGTCTACATTGAACTACGTTTAGTAGACTACGTTTAGTAGAAGATTGACAGACTAAACGTAGTTCAATGTAGACCTAATTATAAAAAAATCTCTTAATTAATGGAGTAGAGCATCATGTTCCTAGTACTAATCCGTTGGCATCCAATGTAAGCCAAATTGTAGATCAGATTTCACCATGTAGTTAGAACATACATCTTGACCAGTGTTTGGCATTGTGGCTATTTAGCAAGGACAGAGAGTTCACTGATGATGGACTGATAAGTCCGAAAACGTTTTGAACGTAATCCGTTTGGATTTTTAAAAAATTTTATAATTTTTATTAAATATACCAACTACACTAGGGAGTTTTACTTCATGTTAATTTTATTTTTTAATAAATAATTGATTAACAAATTAATTTAATTAAACTCGATAACACATAATTAGTTCATTAACAGAAAATATTCACCAAAACAAAACACATAACCTCAAACCATTTTCAAGAAGAACTATTGCATTAATAAACTAACTCACTTGAGGAAAACGAATAAAAATCTAATATGTATAAAGGAAAAGATTCATCTCATTGGCTGTATACCATAATAAAAAACTTACTAAGGAAGTAAAACTTCACTTGTAGGTAGATGGTATATAAATTTATTAAAAAATTTTTCTAAAAAGATCCAAGTTGGATTAAAGTGGGTACATCAATAGTATAAAAAACACAAACGTTTTCGGACTAATCAGTCCATCATCACGTTGAAACTTCAGATCCAAAGTAGTTGGAACTAGCTACATAGTTAGGTCGAATAACCTTAGTATTACAAAAATTAAGCCATTTCGGCTACAACAATGTCGACTCAGTTTGAAGCCAAGATGAAGACTCCATTATAGTCTCATTAAATTCTTTTAATATCGACCTATTGTCGACATTGTTGTAGCCGAAATAGCTTAATTTTTGTAATACTAAGGTCATTCGACCTAACTATATAGCTAGTTCCAACTACTTTGGATCTGAAGTTTCAACCTGATGATGGACTGATTAGTCCGAAAACTTTTGTGTTTTTTGTACTATTGATGTACCCACTTTAATCCAACTTGGATCTTTTTACAAAAAAAATTTTAATAAACTTATATACCATCTAACTACAAGTGAAGTTTTACTTCCTTAGAATAAAAATCTCTTAATTAACACGTTTCTTCAACTAAATATCTAAATGAAAAGTCTTATTTTAATACCACACAAAGCACGTAAACAATAAATGAAAAATTTCTTATGACAATTTAAGCTTATAAACTAAATTGTTTGGAGTCAATGACAATATACAACATTAACATTATAAGCATTAACTCGTTAAGCTCCTCCCATTTTTGTGACGTATGCATGAAATTCATAATATGTATGTATGCAAGAGTATGCATGAAATATAAAAGATCGCCTATAAAAGTTCCGACTTCAAAAACCGCAGGCCAGTGTAATTACCTTCTTTCTTGTGAGAATTGGGCGCTCATGCGTTTCTCTGTAAAACTGCTGGCTGGCAGGGTCAGTCTTGTTCATTCTCTGGATAAACTGTGTACTAGCTCCTTCCATTCTCTTATGTTTCTTACTCTGTTTTGACTCCAATCCATCTTAGTAAAAATATTTCGTGTTCTCTCGTTGTAGTTCCTTTCCATCTGTTGTCTGGTGTTCCTCTATTTAATAATCCATTTTCATTTTTTTCCTTTATTTTACTGGATATGTTAGTTTGATTTGTTCTTTAAAATAGTTTTGTATTAGTTATTCTGTTAAACCAGTATATTTTCAAGATTTTTCTTAAAAAATTGTTTACAAAAGTTTGTACTTGTTTAGTTATAGTTTCACCCTGTCTCCATGTTTCTGTTCCGTAAATGGGTATAATTTTGATGCAGCTATTAAAGAAACCACAGGTGGTGGTTGTCTGCTCCTGAGTTGACATCAATAAAATTGCACAAATTCTGTATGAGATTTAGATTAGGACTCCAGGATGGTCAGTTCATCGTTTGCATACCAACGTTGTCCAAATAATCAAGGACCACACGTGCAACCTGAGGTCGTGCATATTATCATGTATTAAAAAGAAAATTATTTCGTATGTAAGGAGCAAAGGGAACTGTATGGTGTAATGATATGATGCCACTGCTGGCGATCGGGGCCGGTCGACCGTAGACAATCGAAGGAGTATCCATGTTGACGCATCCCCTCTTCATACCCCATCAGACGAAACCGAAGGAGAAGTGTCACGGAGAGCGTATTTAAGATGAGGAGGAGAATCATAGTCAGTTATTCTTAACATATTGAATTAGGAATAGCTCAATGGCAGAGATGCACCGGGTTGAGGAGATACACTGCCTAGGTAGGCGCCGCAGTATTGACGTGGCGTTCCATCGGAACCGTTACCGCAGTGAGCGGTAGTAACGATGGACGGGTGACAGTGTGTCGCTGTTTAATGTTATCGCATTGGATTGAAATGCGATGTCTCCTAGTCTGAATGTGTAGATAGGGTGACTCCATGTAGCGAGATTGTTATTGTATATATTGTGTTGTGTATTGTATCGTTTTAATATTACTATTATGTTTCGATGACAGTATATAAAATTAGTAGTAGATGAAATTAAAAGTATATAGTTATTTTTTCTTTGCAGAAGATAGAATTATATTTTATTTTATTTATTTTGAACTGCATATAAATACCTTAAATATATTTACTTTGTTTTTAACCTGTGTTTTACTGGGTCTGTCGTTCTGAAAAAGCTACCCGTTACAATGGTTAAACAAAATGTATCTAAAATTGAAATGTAGGTAAACAGTATCTATAACTGTTAGCAACAATGGTTAGTATTCTTATCAACGAATATTTAAAGCATTGATAACATTAAAAATATTTTTATAGGCCAGTCCACAAAGAATAATGCAAAATTATTGAAACATTTTTTATTTTTTTTTTGTTGATATTGGATGACGAATTTGTGTATAGAATTCTGACAGCACATTTTAACCTGTTAATATATTACAATCAATTATTATAATATCAATAAATGTAAACAATACAGAGACAAGAGACCAAAAACAGCAGAAAGTATAAATCAAGCGTAGTGGACAGGATACACTAAAGTTTAAATAATGTATTAAAAACAGCTTATGATGCATTTCAGTTCAGAGATGATCCATTATCCCTGGGATGGTGGATCACCTCTGAAAGGCTACATGAAGACCTCTGAATCGAAGCGAACTAACTAACTCAATGTATAGATTTGCGTGTAAAGATTGAAATGCTTTGTAGAAATGCTTACAATGAGTGTCCCCGTTTAGGATTTTGTCCTCTTCAGGGTTTGTAGTGAATGTATTGTGTTGAACATCGAAAAAGTGGTAGCAAAAGCAAACAGTCCGAAAAACACAATGGGGCAAGTGTGGTGTTCCTGGTGTTCCTGGGTTATGCCGGACGGTGGTGACCAGAAGGCTACAAGACAACAGAAACGAAAGTTTGATGGAGTTGATGTTGGTTCCATTGACATTTACGTGTACTGTCCGTGCTTTGCCCTCGACCACCCCTCTAAAAACCATTGTACACCAACTGGTAGAACCAGCGGCCCTCGTCGGCGGTCAATAGGTGGCTTTTGAGCACAGCGTGGACAGTGAGCGGTCGAGTGATGAAAATAGTTGCGGCTATTTTCTTGGGACGAACAGGTATAATTGTGCAATGAAGTTGGGAAACCGCAAAAAACCAACTTCTCCCTGTTCGGGGAATCGAAGCGAAACCAAGCTGCCTACTTAAGCAGGATTTCAAAAATGATTCTGCGTATTGGACGCTGTAGCGGTAGCGACACCTATCATAGAGAAATAAGAAGTCCCAGATCTAAACAATAGATCTGAAAATTCTCTGGAACCACTTTCTGCCTTGTACAATGTACAATTGTAAAAGGCAGAGATTAAGGATGTTACCAGAAAGTGGTTCCAAGAGAATTTTTAGATTTACTGTTTAGATATGGAAGTTTTAATTTCTCTTTCAATAATATATTCTTCCATATGTACACAAAATTGGCATGGTAACGTTTGTCGATTTGGCGAATAACAGCGGACGTATACGCTCACAGTGGGGATATGATCGGACCATTTCTGTGAAACAAAAGTTTCAGTCATCAGAAATCCATATTTCAGTAAATGAGATACCACATAATACACTATTCCATTACTGCATTATATGGTATCGATAATGTACTTTAAATTGGTATCGACAATGTACTTTTCGACATTAAAAATAATCCAAGTTATCATCGTCACCTGAAAACGAGTCATGCAAAGTTCAAAATATTGATGCTATAGTATATAATTATATTAAACATGAACATGTCCGAGTTTTTGTCAATGTGCTAAAAATAAATAGGTTACTATGTGGCTAACACTTGTTCTAACTCACAATGTATACCTTAAATAAGCAAAAAAAAAGAAAAGAGAAAATTCTTACAACTAAATGCTAATTAACAATTAAGTAGCCAACAACTAACTTTATTTGAATAATATAGTACCTACATAATAATAAATAATGCTAATTTGTTTAAAAAATAAATACGTGTCCCAGTTTATAAGTAATTTAATTATGCCACTGTCACATATATTTGAGGACATACACTACCTACCTGATCTAACCGAGTAACACACACACAAGCGTACATCCCAGATCAGAGAGATATGTCTGTGCCAATGGAACCCACATGTCCGAAGATCAAACCGGTCACACTCCATTATGGAGTGGTACCCCCAAGCTATCTATCCACATCGCAGCACATAACGAATGGGGAGGCTTTGTACTGAACGTTATTTTAGATGCCCTGGGCAATGGGACATGTTCTCTTTTACTTTATGTGGTTAAGCCACCTGATTTTAGGAGTAGCTAGAAGAGCTTTTCTCCTGTGATTGACCGAATTTAATTTTATTTGACTATACTAGTTTTTGTCTATCAAAAAATATGTATTCCAGATAACGAGCCACCGACTTTAGTCGGTATCTCGCTCTCCGGATTGTGTGTGCTCTGTAAATCAGCCGTCGAATATGGGACTTGTATAAATTTTTAAAAACGAAAAAATGCTTTAAATCACAACAAAACCTATTAAAATATGCCTCTCTCCTCTCTCTCTCTCCTCTCTCTCTCTCTCTCCCTCTCTCTCCTCTCTCTCTCTCTCTCCTCTCTCTCCTCTCTCTCTCTCTCTCTCTCTCTCTCTCTCTCTCTCTCTCTCTCCTCTCTCTCCTCTCTCTCTCTCTCTCTCTCTCTCTCTCTCTCTCTCTCTCTCTCTCTTTCTCTCTCTTGTCGTTTCTCCATTACTGAGGATCGTGATTTCTTCCAATATTCCTAACAATGTTTCTTCATTGGTCTCTATCTTCAGCTGCTCTAAGAGCTTCGCAGAATGAGTTTCCAGCTGAATTCTTTATTTAGTCGGACCATCTAGTTGGTAATCGTCCTCTTGATCTTCTCCCCCGAACGTTTCCAGAAACCATTAATTTCTCCAAACTGTCGTCACCTCTGCGAACCACGTGACCAAAGAATTGCAGAATTCGTTGCAGACATATTATTGTGTACAGCCTTTGTCCACAATAATGGAAACGTTTGTCCTATGAGCTGTCCAAGGCCAAGGTATGCGCAGCATTCTTCTCCAGCACCACATCTCAAAGGCATCAATTTTTGACGCTCGCATGCGCGAAAAGTCCAAGTCTCTGTCTGCTCCGTATAGAAATATTGAGAATACAAGGGCATTCACCAGTCTCATCTTGATATTTTGAGAGATAGGCCTGTCTTTCCAAACTTTAGTTAGGCGACTCATCGCATTTTTGCCGTACCTATACGTCTCCGAACTTCTGCTTCACAGTTACCATCGTTAATTATACTAGACCCGATATAGACAAAAAGTTCGGAAAAGTTTCGTTCTGCCCCTAAAGACGATTAAAATCGAGAAAAATTTAAATTATAGCAGCCAGCGAAAACACGCTCTAATTGGTCGTGACGTCATATCATTATAATATCTGAGCTCCGCGCCATTAATTCATTGCGTTTGATATTCATTTACTTGTTGTAATCATTTTATGGTATATCTCAGTTTTAGAAATCTTTAGATAAACTTTATATTTCATAATATTTGGGTATTTTTCTTAACCCTGTAAGCTCACCCTTGGATGTGAGATACCCATCGCAACACTTAACTGCATGTAGCTTGCGCAGCTGCATTTCAATGGTAATGCTGCTTTATGTAAATTCAGTCTCTAGTCTACCAAGGACGGGTGTGTAGTTGCGGTCTCATTTGAGCAATATTTCCAATCACGAGAATTGATTGAATACAGGCTAGGGTATGTAGCACCCATGTGTGAGGTTTGCGATCAAGTGTGCGTTTAAGTTTATGACCTAACAACACAATATCCCACAAATTTAGTAAAGCAAACTAGGTGTTATTTCTGCAAAGGCAAAGATGGAAAAGCAAAGCGTGCATGCTCGGCTTGCTATTAGTGCAGGCTCGAAACGGATAATCGTTTGCAAAAATTGCCGACTGTGATTTGAGTTTTGATACGTGTTATTGGTACCTTTAGCCGTATGAAAATACTTGTTGCCACGAGCATGCGCGGTGCGTTTGCCGTTCCGACCTTGCGCGCCTCGCCCACTTCCCTAGTAGCCCAGTCGGGATACCATTTGACCTTGCATTAGGAGCTGCCCCAAATTTTATTTTTCTAATCTTTAGGGGGGCCAACAGAAGTACAAATTTAAAATCTTGACTGAATTTGACCGTTGCGTTAGCCGCCATCTTGATTTTAAACGAGAACCGTTTTTGCTCAATATCTCCGCCATTTTCAACTTTTCGACAAAAAATATATAAACTGGAATTGTTTAAAATTTATATAATTTCGTTTATTATAATTTTTTTCGTGCGGTCCATATTTTCCGAATTATGGGGAAAAACAATGACAGTTAAAGCATAATTATTGCTTTATTGAATTATCTCGTTTATTATTACTTTTACAACAAATTTTAACCTATACAAAAATGAAGAGAATTAAATTTTGCACAATTTCGATCTTCATTTTTTGATAAAATAAAGATTTAAGGTAGTACGTATGCGGTAAAGGCGCGAGCGTAAGACCCGATTGATTTTAAATCAATTGTTTTTGTTCAATATCTTCCCCATTTTCAACTTTTCGACAAAAAGTATAAAGACCGAAATCGTTGCAATTACGATTTACTACAATTTTTTGAGAGAACCAGTGGCGGCTCTAAGAGAGGGGAATGGGAAAATTCCCCCCAACGGGGTCCAAAATTTAAAAAAATTGTTGAAATATTAAAATATGTTAGCTGACATGAAACTTAATTATCGACAGACAAATTCAACCAATAAAACCCGCTAGTTAATAAAATTAAGTGAACTTAATGCATATAAGTTATTATTTATGTCTTTTATGTAACGGGTGTCCCAATAAGAACGGCTCTCGGCCATATCTCAGGAACCGTTTATAGTACAGCTTTGAGAAAAAAATATTTATAACAAAAGTTGTCTCGGGAAAAGCCTGGAAATTATTTTCATAATTGTAGGCCCACCGCTAGATGGCGTCATTGAATATCAAAAATAAAAAAATCAAAATTTTACAAAATTTACCTAATGAAAGGGCACTGGAAATCCAATCATCGTATTCTTCATAAAATTCTGCGCATATTTGATTTCACAAGTTTAAGTCTACCTTGGCAAATAAGAGGTGGGGGTGAGTGGGAACCTTCTTATGAAAAAATGGCTGTAAGTCCGGCAATAGTCTTTTTAATCGACTTCAATAAAAGAAGCTTTTATCTCATCGCCTCTTTATTTTTTTCATCGCAAATACAAGCCTTTATCTGTATGATTTTTTTATGTTTGTTACGCGATTACTCCATCTATTATGAACCGATTTTTATGATTCATTTTTGAAGATATTCTTCTTGAGCGGCGAATCGATTGAGGGTAAAATTTGATTGATCCGCGCGCATGCGCACACCGACAGTATGGTATTAGTCGTTATACGGGCTCTGATTGGGTGTTGAAATTTTGAAATAATCTGTCAATAATTGTTCAATATGGAGGTTATCGGTAAACAAAAATATTGTATAATATTAGTTTTTACTGATGTGTGGACAGAAATAAAATCAAATTTATAATTATAGTGACTTTTTAAATACTTTTGAAAAGCCGCAGGTACGTAATTCTAAATGTTTCAGTTGGAAATACCTAATAGTTTCAATACCTATCTATTTGGAAAATGTAAACAAAATAATGTAGTTACCTATTAGTAGGCAATGCTTTAATTTACATAATCTGATCACGAACAAACTTTCTACAAATCTTCATCTCATATATCGTTTTCTTACTCTATATTTTGTTGTATTTTATTTCGACAAAAATCAAACTAATAATTTTATTAAATTCATATAAAAAGTATATTTATTTCGTTTAAATTACCTAACCTATTATATAATAGAAGAATATCTTCTTACGTGCGTACAAAGTACACACACATTCTTTTTTTGTTATGTAGGTCATATTTAAGAGATCGATTCAAATTTAAAATTAACTTTACTGGTGCTATTGTACAGTCTGTAGAATTTTTTGAAAAAACATATTATGAAGTATTGGAGCGGGTGGGGTGGGGAGAGGGGGAACCAGTGTACAGACTGGCAACATCTGTGAAATTAAAATCCAGGGTTACAACAACACATTTCAGAAGTCAGAATCCGGTCTGCAATTTTTTCAAACGAAACTCCTTTGAGAGTCCGGTCTATATATAAAGCATAATGCATGGAATGGTCTTATGAATGTAGGTACTAAAATGAGTGAAACTGAAATACCTGGCTAAGAATGAAAATGAGTTCTATAATCAAAAGGTGTTATGTTTTAGTTAAAAAGACCATTTTGTTGTTAAATTAAATTAAAATATTTTGAATTATGTTTCCGGTTTTTTAGAAATAATTATTTTTTAGGTATTTTTAATATTTTTTTCTTTGTGTTACTACAATTAAGAGAGAGAAAATAAAATTATTGATTTAATTATTCTTATGTATTCAATAGTGATTAGAGAGTCTCTGGAAATAATAAAATATTTACTTTTTTTTATTTCTTCACAAAAAATCATTGGGTATCTGATACCCATGTGTGCGGTTTATTTAAAAAAAAATAGGTGTGATCTTCCAGAGTTAAGACAATTTTTTTAAAATGACCGAAGAAGGTTTTTCTAAAGGGCAGTCTGATAACTTACATGTTGTAAATATGTTTATGGTGGCCGCGAAGGATGAAAATTTTTTACAGAATTGATATTATATATTAAATTATTATTTTTATCTTTTACATCTATATAGGTACATGCTGTATTCAAAAGTTATATTTTCATTTTATTCAAAATACACACGATTTATTAAAATAAACTATTAAACAGACAATAGATATTAAATACTTACATTATAATTAGCTTCGCATACATGAAAACCTTGAGAATGAACTAAAAAAGTCTTTAAAGTCCTTTTAAAATACATGTAACCACTTTATTAAACTCGGTTTCTTATCGACTGGTAACCTAATAACTATTTTATTGAAGGTTTTAATGGTTGTACCTTAATGGTACTAAACTTTTTTTGTATGTTTATTTTTTATTTTTATTAGAATTACTCCTATCTGAGTATGTAGGATCCATTTTTCGTTGGAATTTTTCCGCGCTGGACAGATGGGATGTGAATTGCAAATCGTAGAATTCCCTCATCTTCTTTTGCTCCAGCATCCGCTTGGCTTGTATTTTTAGAAGCCACAGAGGTGTAACCTGAAAAATCGTCACAATAAGGTTTTTAATTTAATATTATTTTATATTTCATTAAATTGAACACTTTGACTTGTTTTATAGTTTAGAAATTAATAAAAATTTTCCCTAATATCAGGATTATGTGGACTTGCGATTACCGTTTTTATCGAACATAAAAAAAAAACAAAATATCGTAAGCAATTTCACTATTATATTTTTTTTATTTCGTTCAAGATAGTACTATTTTTTGTTTGCATTGTTTGTTTTACTGGCACAAGAAACTTACTGATAACTACTTTAACAGCGGTAATTGTTTGCAATATTACCTTACTTACGTGTATGATAACAAAGTGTCGGATATACATCAGTGAGTAGAATTTATATTTTTATACCAGAAAAGTATTTCAATTTATTTTCTTACTGCATTAGAAATGTTATTTGTGATGTTTAGTTTAATAAACTTTTTCTACAACCTTGTAATTTTTTGAGTAATATGGACATCTATAATAATAACCTATATATTTCCTGCAGCCGATTTTGATGATATACATAGTTATAAACAAATGAAGATCAAAAAACGGTAAATTTTCGTTTTTTTCGTCTATTACTAAGAAAATAGTCATTTTAAACAAATTTGAGAGTAAGAAACTCATAAACGGTATAAAAAACTTCAATATGGCGTTTGCTTAATATGTCTATCCTTATTGGTTGCTTAGAAAATTGCAAAATAAATAATAAATTTTGAGTTTTTATAAATATTTATAACTTATGTAAAAATTAACTTAGAACCTTCTTATTACACGGAATGCTGAGACTTATGGTGCTTAATTCATATCCTAAATTTCGAAGAAATTGGTCAAATAGTTTAAAAGTTATTTAATTTGTTTATCCCAAATTTATTTTTTGCAACACTGTAAGTCAGAAAATGATGAAGCTACAGTAATACTTTGGATAGTTTATGGAAGAAGGAAATTTACAGTATTAATTTAATTAAAAAAAATTACAAAAAAAATTATAAATATTGCAAAATTATTTTGCAAAAACATGTGAATTAAATAAATGGGGGGGGGCTAACTTTGTCCCTAATTGTCCTAGGACAGTTGTTTTTCTTTCTAAATGTGTATAAAAGTTCAGTCTTTCTAAATATGAAAAAATAATTTTTCTACGGGTAACGGTTAAAAAGTTATTCTAATTGTTTATAAGTAAGCAAAAAATCGACATGTTTTTTCAAAATAATTTTACACTATTTAAAATTATTTTTTGTCATTTATTTTTAATAATGGTAATAGTATAAATGTTCTTCTTTCATAAACTGTCCGAAGTATGATTGTAGCCTCATAATTTTCTGACTTGTAGTGTTGCAAAAAAAATGAATTTGGGATAAACAAATTAAATAACTTTTAAACTATTTGACCAATTGCTTTGAAATTTAAAATATAATTTAAGTACAAGAAGTATCAGCATTCCATGTAATAAAAAGGTTCTAAGTTAATTTTTACATTAGTTATGAATATTTTTAAAAACTCAAAATTTGTGATTTATTTTGCAATTTTCTAAGCAACCAATAAGGATGGACATATTCAGCGAACGCCATATTGAAGTTTTTTTATACGATTTATGAGTTTCTTACACTCAAATTTGTTTAAAGTGCTTAACTTTTTGGTAATAGACGAAAAAAGCGAAAATTTAGCGTTTTTTGATCTTCATTTGTTTATAACTATGTATATCATCAAAATCGGCTGCAGGAAATATATAGGTTAATAATATAGATGTCCATACTACTCAAAAAATTTGGTTTCGGCCTGGAGGGGGATGTGTCACGAGAAAAATCTTATTTCTCTGGACTATTGTTAAAAATGCAATTTTTAGCACTCCATAGGAGTGTTAAAAATGCTACTTTAAGGCACTAGTGTTTTAAAATTTTTAAGGCACTACAGTTAAAAGTGAATTGTCAAATTGTGAAACGTCAAAATATTTATATTTCATTTATTAACATTAATATTGGTGATGGTGTGGGCTGTGCTTTTTATATACCATCACTAGATGTCAAAGAAAAATTTAAACTGAATTCCAATATGTACATCAATATTTTCAGCAGAAACCATAGCTATCATAAAAACATGCCAATACGCCGAAAATAAAAATCTAAAACAAATAAACATATTATCCGACTCATTATCAGTTTTAAAAAGTTTCTCTAGTCAACTAGACGAAAATTCTGTTAACGTAAATCCCTACATCAAAGAATTATTAAAGATACTATTATCTAATCTAACAACTATGCAGTGTAATATAGTGTTCATGTGGATTAAAGCTCATTTTTTTATTTTTAAATGGCTTTGGCATAAACCAATTAGCCAGACTTATTTTTTATTTATAAAATATAAAAAGTACATATTTGTTTTAAACTTTTTTTATGTTAATTTTTTCGTCAACACACTTACAATAATATTTTGTATCTCAGAATTGCTTCCAATGGTGTTAGTTTTTACAATTTCATTTTGCAACGAATTAAATGATTATACAAACATTGATATAAGTTAATATTATTACTAAAAATTATACAATTTAGATTGGTTGGCAAACAGAATTTGAGCTTTACCATATCTTCGAAAAATGATTCAATGCTCTTCTCATTTCTTGAACATTCTAGGATTACATGGTTCATATCACCAAAAACTCATATTGGACTCGAAAATAATGAAAAAGTAGATCAGTGGGCAAAAGACAGCATTTTCAGTGGTGAGGAAACATTGAATGATATTGGACTTCAAGAATGTATAACCATAAGTAAAACCAGATTACATGATAACTGGAAACTTCAATGGAATCAATTCTGCATAAATTGTCCGACAAGGTATACTCTTTTACATCCATGCCAGACTATGCCAGATTATTGGCATAAAAATTTAGATTTTTCAAGACACGATATTGTTACTATCTCTCGACTAAAATTTGGCCATGCCTGTTATCCCGCACATCTATTAGAATATTTTCGCAAAACGCAAGTACATTATTTTCTCAGTAATGTTAAATGAAACACCCTGTATTTTATATCATTATTGAAAAGCAACATTAACGTACTTTAATTTTTATATAATATTCCCTATGCCCAAATTTATTACTTTTCGAGATATTTTAGGTGTTTAAATTTATCTAAGCCATGACTGAATTGACAATTGAAGATTACCGATTATCAATCCGGTAATCAATGTAACACTGTAGCAAATAAAGAAATAAAAATAATTTATTAGTAATACATTTTACAAACAAAAACACAACCACTACATGCAACATTTTTGAAACAACTAAAAACTATCTTTTTATGTAAATGCAACAAATAAACAAAGAAAATTAGTAATAAATTTTACAAAAAAACACACAAACACAAAATACAATATTTTGTGAAGACAATTAAACACTACTTTTTATGTAAATGTAACAATGTAACAAATAAAGAACGAAACATAATTTATCAGTAATACATTTTTAAAAAAAACATGTTTGAAAAAATTAGAAGCTAATTTTAATACAATATTTTTAATATTTAATTACATAAGGTGTTCAAAATTATCTTCTAACACATTTATGTACGCCTAAAAACACATCGAAACACAAATTAACACATCGAAATACACTTTGTATTCTATTTTTCATCTCATTCCTTGTTGTTGGAGGTATTTTATAAACTTCATTATTAACGTAACCCCAAAAAAATCCGTCCAGTTTATTAAATTCTGGTGATTTGGTTGGCCACGCTACTGGTCCATTGAAAAATGAAAATATCTCGAAAACTAATAAATTTAGACATAGGGAATGTTATCTAAAAATTAAAGTACGGTAATGGTACTTTTCAATAGTGATATAAAATACAGGGTGTTCCATTTAAAATTACTGAGAAAATAATGTACTTGCGTTTTGACTCACTTTGTATTTGATATAAAGAAAATTAGCAATATCGACCATTTTTGAAAATTTTGACAATACGTTAAAAAATATGGCATTAATAAGCCATTGTTGTTTTGCTTATTTTTATTTATGCAGGGAGTTGAACTTGTTACGATTTTCATATAAAATTGGTTATAACTTTGTAAATACCCTGTATAACATAACACACCTTTATATTTTTGTGATGAAGAAGTTAACAGGATTTCGAATTTAAAATAAAATATAGGATGTTCCATTTAAAAAAACATAAGTTTGGTCTGCCACTGTGTTATCGAACACCCTGTAATATTCTAACTAATTTTGTAATGTGACGCTCAAATTTGGCTAAAATTTTTGTTATTAACTTTTATTGCTATCTATTACTATAGCGGAGCTATTGACCCTATTTACCCTACTAATCAATCACCCTGTATAATAAGTTGAAGGAAGTTATACCTGTCTTGATTATTATCTAAATAAATTGTAACAGTTTCTTTAAAAATCAATGCCGTTCTCTATAGGCTATTGACTATGTACTGTAGAAAGGAACTATAACGTTAACGAGATTTTATTATTTCTGAGGGTCAATGGATCTCTAGATATGAAAAAACCGCGGAGTGCTGCCATTTAAAGGGGTGAGTTTTTGGAACAAAGGAGGAATTAGTCCCTAGGCACGTATTAGGATGAGTTTTATGCATATTTAGTACAAATACGTCTACAGAAAAATTGTTACAGATTAAATTTACTACGAAAATATCACCTTTTAAAATCGAAATTATTTTTTTTTACAAAAATATATTTAAAAAAGCAAAGAAAATCCACGACAGAAAGCAATGCAGTTTTTTGCCCCATAACTTTTTTCCACGGGGATATTAGGTATAGGCATTGCTTTACAGAAGAAAAACTTCCATCCTTCCTTTTTAGAATGACGTTTGGTAAAAGTCTCTAGGATTTACAGTTTCCAAAATATGATTTTTCAAAGTTCGCCACTCACAGCGATTTTGAACCATTTTACTTGTTATTTCGCAAACACTGTTCTCTAACTTTTTTCTACGCAGCTTTAGGTATATGTAATAGTAATAGTACATTTACTAGGAAGAAAAGTCATTTCCATTTAAAATGGTCCATTGTAGAAGGATGTAGGACTATTTTTAAGCAAGATACGGTTGTTTAAACAAGATACGGTTTTTTAAGCAAGATATTGTATAAGTTATAAACTTTTAAAATTATTTTTAAAATTAAAATACTTTTAAAATTCTAGGACTATTTTTAAACAAGAATGCTTTTCAAAGTGTGACATATACACATGCAATATGTCCCACTAAGTTGGAACCATATGGAAAATTTTTTTATTATTAACTTTATGAAAAAAATGTTTCTTTATAAAATACTCTGCATAGTCTAATACCTAAGATGCAATCATTAGATATAACATTTTATCAATAGTATACGAGGTATGTTAATAAATATGAATTTCGCTCAAGAGTAAAGTGAAGGGTCAGGGGGAAGAACGATGAATGTCTATCTGCAAGCAATTTCGGTAAAATGAGAAACAAAGTTACATATTCATTGTCTTTCCCCCTTGCATCCAATCTTGTAACGCGATTTTAAGACGATTATCATCTTTATTTCCCCTTTGCCATTCACAGGTTGATAGTACTCTTTCTGAGCTAACAGATTGCACAAAAATCTCAAATATTACCAAAAATACATTTATATTTCACAATATCGAAAACTGTTATTAAGAAAAATGATTTGGAATTAAACATTATATTATAATATGCAATTATATTTTTCTATTTAAAAAAAAATAAAAATTCAAATTTTTTCTCATATTACGGATACCCTTGAAGATTCTACGGATATCTTGTTTAAAAATAGTCCTAGAATTTTTTACAATGCACCAGTTTAAAGTAAAAAAATAAGCTTTCTTTTTTATTGCACAATGTATATACCTAAATGTACAAGATAAAAAGTTATAATGGGAAATTTAAAAAATAATCGTAAAAATATCAAAAATTATTAAAAGTATAAAATTTTGAAAAGCATAAATTGCTTAAAAATTATCGTACAGCCTTATACAATAGACCATTTTAAAAGTAATTGACTTCTCTTCCTACTAAATGTACCTACCATTGCATTATATTGTTAGTCCGCTATAACTTTTCCCATGCGTCACGATTCATTCTCAAACAAATTAAGTCAAAACATAAAGTGAAACGAACGTCAATGTGTATATACATTTTGTATACTGTATACTACATATATACTACACACATCGGCGTACGTTTCACTTTATGTTTTGACTAAATTTGTTTGAAAATGAATCGTGTCGCATGGGAAAAGTTTTAACGGACGAACAATACCTACAAATGCGTAGAAAAAAGTTACAGAACAATATTTGCGAAATATTGGAGAAAATGTCCCAAAAATGCTGTGAGTGGCGAACTTTTAAAAATCATATTTTGGAAACTGTAAATTCTAGAGACTTGTACCAAACTTTATTTTAAAGAGGAAGAATGGACGTATTTTTTCTGCGAAGCAATGCCAATACCTATATTCCCGTGGAAAAAAGTTATGGGGCAACAAACACAAAATTGCTTTCTTTCGTGTTTTTTTTAATATATTATTGTAAAAAAAATATTTTTTACTTTAAAAGGTGTTATTCGATAGCAAATTTAATCTGGAACAATTTTTCTGTAGACGTGTTTGTACCAAAAGTGCATAGAACTCACACTAATTCACCCTGTGCCTAAGGACTAATTCACCCATTTCTCAAAAACGCACTCCTTTAAATGGTAGCACTCCGCGGTTTTTTCATATTTAGTCCATTGACCATATGAAACAATAAAACCCCGTTAACGTTGTAGTTCCTTTTAGCTCTCTTATTTTGAACATAATCAATAGCCTAAAACACAATAAAAAACTACTGCATGGAAACACATTGATGATATTAATAAAATTTTTGATTGGCGATTATCATCAATGGACGTGATTGGTGATTTAGTGACATGGAAAGACTTATTCGCTCGCTTGGCAAAAGTATTATAAACATTCATAAAAAACAAGAAGTCCCTAACAGGTGGAAACAATATAATTTTGCTTTAAAAAAGACAGGTGACAAAAATAAATGTGAACTATTGAGTCATTGCACCAATACAGTATGCAGATTATGTGGAAATATCCTAAAAAGTAAACTAAAAGATGACAGAACAACGTAGCAGAAGCAAAAACCGGTGTCAAATTGGAAGATTTACATCGAAGTGGAAGTCGAAATGTCAATAAAATCATTTTTCAACTTAAATGGCTACCTTCTAAATAGAATAGTAAATTCAATGTAATATCTCATATTTCTACTTAAGGCAGCTTGTTATTAAGATAGGAAATCACACATTTTAGAAAAATTACTGTTGAGTTGCACTAAAAGTACCTACTTAGATAAGGCGAAAAGCTTGGGTTCGTACGGAAAAATATTCCAATGGAATTTTTTGCATATTATTCGACGAATTCGAAAAATTTGGAGAATGTGAATATTGCCCTCTATGTTGTTCGAATTTTGTTTGCCAACGTCTTAGTGAGCGTTAGCGTTTCCACACCATATGTTAGAATCTGCAGCACACATTGACCAAAGACTTTTCTCTTTAAGCAGATGGGAAGAGCTGATTTGAAAACATCTTTTAGCTTTCCATAAGTTGCCCAAGTCAACCCTATTCTACGTATTAGTTAATTGGTCTGGTTATCTCTACTCAAGCGAATTTCGTGCCCCAGATATTTGTATGCTGATGTTTGTTCTATAATTGTTCCAGCTATGTTGATGTTTTCACTTAAAACGAGATTTGTCATCACTTGTGTTTTTGGGTTGTTGATCTTTAAACCCACTTGTATAGAGACATGGTAGAGCCTTTCATACATTTCGATGGCATGATCAATGCAATCTGTTAATAGGACTATGTCGTCCACGAATCTGAGGTGACTAAGTTGCTATCCATTTTATGTTTATACCCTTTTCTTCTAGGTTTGCACTCTAAACAAATGTATTCCAATCATGTGGTGAACAGTTTTGGTGAAATATAGTCACCTTGGCGAACTCAACGTTGCATGTTGAACTTGTGTGTATTCTCGTGGAGTCGTGATGCATGCCATTGCATTTACATAGATATTTTTGATGACAGTGGTGTAGCAGTGATCTATTTGGCATTATTTTAAAGATTCAAGCAATTTCTGGTGGTTAACTGTGTCAAATGCTTTCTCGTAATCCACAATTATTAAGACTAGGAGATTGGTGTACTCTATACATTTTTCGATGAGGGTTTTACTAATTTGTAGATGATCATTTTTGTCGAAGCCTAATTTGAATCCTGCCTGCTGACATGATTGGTAAAAGTCCATTTTGTACCATTCCTTTAACAGGATATAACTTTTTACTCTTTTATAGTGTATACTTTCTATAAGTTGTATCATATTTAGATCTTCATTTAGCACCTAATGTTAATAAACGATGAAAATACGATATTAAGAAAAAAAGTGCTATCTTTTTACATATTGGCCAAAGAAGAGTATTTTTTGGAATGTGTGTTTTTTCCGTAGATTCTGTTTGAGATCAATGACTTTTTCACAGATAGACTGGTACATAATCGTTTGTTCATTCAAATTTTTAAATATTAAAGAAGTCCCAAATTTCAAGGTAGCTGATACACTAAAATATTAATTTTTTTGCACATTATATAAAAACCCTAAACCTTTATTTGTAGATCCGGTGCTGCGTGTCGCCAATTTTATTTAACCTTCGCTAAAAGACCCAACCTAAAAAATAATTATCGTGTTTTATTTTTCCAGTCGTCAACTTAGAAGCTTTTGGACGCAAGCGTACGGAGGCGTCACGGCGTCCCTGGACAAGCACGTTTCGTTACTAGGATATTGAAATACCAACACAGGGTCATCGTGTGATTCAAAAAACGCCGTTAGTCCAGTAGACGGTTCGCGAGGTGCTCATACAACTACCTGTCTTACATGGAGGATGAATTATAAGCAACAGGATGACTCAGTAATAACCAGATTTTCAATTTTTATTACACGATTTAGGGCCGATACTTTATGTCTTGATTAACAGCCCGTTAGTTAACGGAGGTTTAATCAGGACCTCTTTAGGGTCTCTTGCGTTGTAATAAATGCAATTACAAATTACAAGTATTATTATAATTATAAATAAGTATAATAATAATTATAATTGCATTTATTACAACGCAAGAGACCCTAAACAGGTCCCGATTAAACCTCCGTTAACTAACGGGCTGTTAATCAAGACATAAAGTACCGGCCCTTAGTGGAAGATAGCACCTTGCACCTTTTTTTTTATACACTGCAAATCGCTGTATATAAACTTTATTTTGTTACATTTTGAAGTTCAAAGCGTTAAGTATAGTCAACTTTTTTCGCGATACTCTCTTCTATTTTCGGTCTACGTTTATGACCGAATGGAACATTATTTAGTCGTTTTCCAAGATCCTATGCAACTATATTTTATGAATCAGACTATACCTAAACCCTATTCTACTTACAGTGTATATGTGTGTGTTTGTGTGTGTACGTATGTGTGCTAAACTAATACTAGTTTTCGAGATTTCTTAACAACGATCGATTTGAAATATTGTGTTATATGAGATGTGATCATTTGGTTTCCGCTGAGAATACCGCATACTTTTGTTTTTCGTCATAGGTGCTTCATGTAATTTCGTCCGGTTTGTAACTTCGTTGTATTTGTTTATATTTTGTTCCGTATTTCCAGTTTTACCCTTTAATAATAAATTCATTAGGACCTTTGATATCATCATTATCATGGCATCTACACTCCTATCAGAATGATTGCCGCCCTCTACAGACTCTTCTGATTCATTTGTCGCGGGGAATCAGTCCGCACTAACATTTTGGTTTTACAATAATTATTGGTTGTGTAACATGGCGTCTTCTACAAAATTCCTCCATTCGTTCTTTTGTTTGTTTATGGTTCTGCCTGATACTGGTCTCCGTTTGGCGATTTTCTTGATAACTCCTTCTGAATTTTTCCTTTCTATATTTCCTGTCCATCTGAGTCTCTGTGGCTTGATAATTCTGACGATGTCATCTCCTTTCAAAAGTTCTGTTACTTCGTAGTTCATCAGTTTTTTTAATTCATTATTTCCCAAGTCTATTGGGCCTGCTCTGAAGTAGTTTTCTCTTTAAGATCCTCAATATTTCCTCATCCTTCTCTGCCAAGTACATTACTTCAGCACCATATGTAATTACTGGTTTAATTGCTGCTCTGTAAGTTTTCAGTTTAGTATTCTGAGTAAGCTTCTTTTCTTTAGGGCAATTTGGAGTAAGTATTTCCAGTAGGCTCTGTTTGCTGTCATGAAATGGTTTTTCGTTGATAACTATGATGATTCTGTCATTAGTTCCATTAACTGAGACCCCAAGATATTTAAAATGTTGCACCTTTTCAAACTCATATTCGCCAATTAGACCAGGGCGCATCTGTAAAAATATTAGTACGTTCGGATGTTGTGAGGTGACTCATATTTTTTTGCAGAAATTGCTTAGAAAAAGCTCATATAATAATAATTGAGTTATCCTCCTAGTCAAAAAGGTCCGGAACATTGTTTAAATAATCAAAATGTCAAAAAATTAAGGAAAAATTCTAATTTTTTCTTCGTTTTTTGATTATAACTTTAAAAGTATCCATTTTGGAGAAAATGCATACAGGGATTTCCTACAATATAGGATTAGTAAAAAATTTTAAAATTTGTCACCCTTGTCGAAAAATAGCAATAATTGCGAAAAAACCATAAAAAACAAGTATTCGCATTTTACGTTTTTCAACCTTTTGTGCTAAACTTATGCCGTTTATATTTTACTCAGAAAAAATTTATGATATAATAAAACAATACTGTAAATTTCATTAAGATCGGTTTAACATATTTTGCAAAATAAATTTTGCAATCCAGCTTTCGCAAAAAATTTTCAATTTTTCAAAATGTTGCAGGCTGAAAATAGCACTTGACAGCAACTTGATTTTTTACATATAGAAGAATAATGTACCTTTCATTTGCAATTTGCGAAATTAAAATCGGTTAGCTACCACGACGTCAGGAATTTTTTTAAATAAACATTAATTTTTGGTGCTACGCGCAGGACAGCGGATACGTTTGCTCTAATTGGGCATTCCAATGACCTTTGATAATGATTGGTAAATTTTAATTTTTATTTCGATATAAATAAATAAATTTGTTTATTGCAAAACAAAAACACATACTCTGTCCTTTGAAATAACACTTTTTTTAGCAAAAACTTTATTTGTTCATATATTTTAACTTAGAGAATAAAAGATTATTATTTTTAAACATATGCAATTGTTTAAACAATATTTCACAAACAATAATCATATTAGTTTGATTTTTGTGGAATTAAAATATTAAAATACAACAAAATATAGAGAAAGAAAATAATATATTAGATAAAGAGTGGAAGAAATTATGGTGGAAATCAACTTGTGTGAATCGAACACCGTTGTCCTGCCCGTAGCACCAAAAATAAATGTTCATTTAAAAAAATTCCTGACGCCGTGATAGTAAACCGATTTTAATTTTGCAAATTGAAAATAAAAGGTACAGTATTCTTCTATATGTAAAAAAAATTTCAACTTGCCATCTGCTTTATTTTCAGTCCTACAACATTTTGAACAAATGAAGTTTTCTTGCGAAAGCTGGATTCCAACTTTATTTTGCAAAATCTATTAAATCGATCTTAATAAAATTTACAGTATTGTTTTATTATATCATAGAGCTTTTTGGGTAAAATATGAAGGTCCTATGTGTAGCTTAAATAGTTAAAAAACGTAAAATGCGAATACTTGTTTCTATGGTTTTTTCGCAATAATTGCTATCTTGCAATAAGAGTGACAATTTTTAAAATTTTTAACCAATCCTAGATGGTAGGAAATTTATTTAATTACGCAACTTTTATATCAGTGCCGTTTTTCTGGGAAGTGAATACTTTTAAAGTTATAATCAAAAAAAGAAGAAAAAAATCGAATCTTTCCTTAATTTTTTGACATTTTGATTATTTAAACAATGTTCCGGACCTTTTTGAGTGGGAGGATAACTTAATTTATTATTAATATACGAGTTAATTCCAAGCAAGTTCTGCAAAAAATATGAGTCACCTCTCAACGTCCATCTCAAAACAGATGCGCACTGGACTAAATATTTAACCTTGTCACAATAACTGCAGTTTTTTCTGATCATATTAGGTAGGTATTTAGTTTTATTTTAATTAATTGCCAAACCCCTCTTGGATGCCTCCTTGCACAACTTAGCAAATTTTTCCTTTAAGGCTACGGCCAGACAAGCGACAATTTGCGGCGCTGTAAGGGCAGTAAAATGAAGCAAAAAAATGGGTCTCACGGTGAGTGTAGTGGATGGCCAGACTGAGCTGTAAAATATCGCGCAGCAACATAGTAACATAGGATAGGACCCATTTTTCGCGCTTCATTTTATTTCCATTACAGCGCCGTAAATGGTCGCTTGTCTGGCCGTAGCCTAAACTGTTTAGGCTAAGGCTCCACGGGCGACAAATTTACGTTAGCAGTAGCCGTAAAACGAACTTAAGGTTCCGCGGAACGGAATAGGAATAGCCGAACTGTACCGACTACAGGACTTGTGCGTAGTCGGTTCAGTTCGGCTATTCCTATTCCGTTCCGCGGAATCTTAAGTTCGTTTTACGGCTACTGCTAGCGTAAATTTGTCGCCCGTGGAGTCTTAGCCTTAGGTTTCTGCTAATTATTCCTATGTCGTCAGAGTACGCCACAGGTTGCGACGTCGATGTTATAATAATTTATTGTACCGTTTATTTCGGTAGCTTTTATTGTTCCTTCTATATTCTATAGCGACCTTAAATAGTGACATTGATAGAAAGTCGCTCTGTCGTACTCCAGTTGCTAATTTTATCATTTTGGATATTATGCCGTCATCTGTATATATTGCTGCCGTCGATCCTTCCATTGACATTTTCATAAGCTGTATGAGTTTCTAAATAAGGATTTGGAAGGCTCTAGAAGGTGTTGGGGGATATCTTGACCTTTTTATGAAAGGGAATTATACTTCTTGTTTTATAGATCTCCTTTTAAATAGAGTGAACACCAAATTCCGGGGCACTAATTTACCAGCATTTGTTTTTCGTTCTGAACTTTCACAATATTATATTTTCTGTGGTAGTTAAAAAGAAGGCTGGCGCTTTATAAGTTTTGTGGTCTCTTAGGTACAGATCTTAGGCATATGTCATAATCTGCATTGATTTATTAAAGATATTGATCCTATTATATAACTTGGTATCTCTGACAGTATTTTCCAGTCATATATGGAAAAAGAGACATACCAGAGTAAGAGCACTTCTTTGTTATAATCTCACACTATCTTAGTGTGGGACCCTGAACACGTGTGTGGGGGTGTTGAGGAATATCTCAGGGGGATATCTTGTCCACAATGTCCACGTGTACCTCTTCTTTTATAGATCTACTTTTTAATTAAGTGAACACGAAATTCACCGGCAATAATCCACGGGCATTGTTTTTCGTTTTGAACTTTCACAATATTATATATATTTTGTTAATTTGATGTACCTTAAATTCTACAGAAATTCCTTCGTTTTTGTTGACCGGTTCCTTACTTATATCAGTGTATGAATAAAATCGGCTCAGCTCAAACTTCTATCGCCGATAGTCAAACATCAAATTAAAGATGAAAGAACTTTATTTATGAACGACACTTAAAACCCGGGAGCAATACAAAGTACATAATAATAATCTACTTGCTCTTACTGTCTTACATGGATGAATGATAAACTGATAACCGATGATGGGACTACATGTTGTCTCTTTGAAGTGAAACGAAGAAATGATCTAAATAAAAATAAATATTCTCTCTTAGCGGCAAGATGTATTATGGTCAGGGCCCACACGCCTAACCAACAAAGGATTATATTCGATCATCAAAATGTATGTGCAATTGTCTAAATTATTGTTTATGATATGTAATAGTTAATTAAATTAGCACATGTTTAAATATAATATCAAATTGCGTTAGTGTGATATACGGGGTGATATATATATATATATATATATATATATATATATATATATATATATATATATATATATATATATATATATATAGAAAATGAAAAGAAGTCTTTGCTGACAACGTAGAAAACGGAATTCTGAGGTTATTGGGATATGCAGCGGTGAAATAAGTGTACTCTTTTAACTAAGTTTCAAGCTTTCGAAAATGTTTATTTTCATCATCAGGAATAACTGAAATAAAGTGCTACTGTTAGTACAGCATCCTCGAAAACATATAGTACAAGGTGTAAAGGTTTAAAAACTTACGTTATTGAGATTTGCTTTCCGTGGATGTTATACCCACAGGTGACAAATTCACGCACCACTCATTGATTGAGTCAAATATTAAAAAATACATGGTGTAAAAGACCAAATTGACAAATTATTTTCTACACTAACACATAAGAAAAAGACAATTAAAAAGATTTACATGCCACGTGTGCCGGCAAGTGTGAAATGTAAGGTTAGAAGTCAATGTCATTCCTGGACATACGCAAATGACACCACTTCTTCTTTTTTTTTAAGACAAAGAAAAAAGAAGAAGTGGTGTAATTTGCGTATGTCCAGGAATGACATTGACTTCTAACCTCACATTTCACACTTGCCGGCACACGTGGCATGTAAATATTTTTAATTGTCTTTTTCTTATGTGTTAGTGTAGAAAATAATTTGTCAATTTGGTCTTTTACACCATGTATTTTTTAATATTTGACTCAATCAATGAGTGGTGCGTGAATTTGTCACCTGTGAGTATAACATCCACGGAAAGCAAATCTCAATAACGTAAGTTTTTAAACCTTTACACCTTGTACTATATGTTTTCGAGGATGCTGTACTAATAGTAGCACTTTATTTCAGTTATTCCTGATGATGAAAATAAACATTTTCGAAAGCTTGAAACTTAGTTAAAAGAGTACACTTATTTCACCGCTGCATATCCCAATAACCTCAGAATTCCGTATATATATATATATATATATATATATATATATATATATATATATATATATATATATATATATATATATATTATTTAATATCGGATATGAAAATTGAATATTTGGAAATACACAATATATATGTCAATGTCAATGTAAATATGGTCCCTTTTTAGGGGATTATTTTGGAATTATGATAAATCTTCGCACTTGAAATTATATTGCAAAAACCCGCAGTCGAATAAAAATCGGTACTATTCCTCTACAACACACTTGAGCTATACTAGATTTAAACTAATGAGTCATGCCATCCCTTATTGCAAATACATGTAAAAACTTTCTAGTCCGTTATCGATACCTTTCTGGGCAATCTTAAGTGATATTTCAAACATGCCACTGTAATTTATGTGCCCGACCCATAATTCTGTCGATATAGGTCAGTTCGGCTACTACCTGCGGTTACTAACATACTTCTTTTGTCTTATGGAAATGAGGCCATCAGTCCGCGTAGTCCAGTCACTTAATATGGAGATGGAAGAAATTTTCATTCCACGGTAAAATATATAGGCATTTCTGCGTCTATAATAAAATCGTATGAGTTTAATTAATATTAATCCATGGTAGCAGGTCCGATATTTTATACACTGTTAGTAATTTTAAACTGATTTATTTTATGACTATATTATTTTTATATAATTACAGTTAAGGCTTTTCGCTATGAACAAAGCCAAGTTTTTGTTACTCAACTGCAAATTTTCTGGTGAAAAAGAAATAAAAAGTGATAAATGCGAAAAATTCAATTAATTTGTTTAATAACAGAGTTGCTAAAAATTATTTTAAAACAAAACTAGTAGCGTGTATGGGCTCCTCTAACTGGCCAAACTTCTGCAAAACGTCAAGTCATGCTTTCAATCAAATTTAGAATAATTCCTTGATCTAGTTGTTCCCATTCTTCCACGAGATCTTCCTTGACATGTTGTAGGTTTCTTAGTGGCTGATGACCCTTCAAGTGCTTTCCGAGTGTATCCCAAATGTGTTCAATGGGATTCAAATCTGGACTTCTCGCTGGCCAATCCATAACCTGAATATTTTGGGTAGTCAAATAATTTTGCACTATTATGAACGATAGTTTGAACGATAAATTCTGGACCCATATTTTCAGCAAGTGGGACAGCATGTGGTTTATAATAATAATAATAGAGTTTATTTGTAGCAAATAGTACAAAATAAATAAACCCAGGTTCTCACTGAACTTGTTAGTCACATGGACTACAACTTGTGCGTGAGGGTTAAATTTTTATTACAAAACAACATTATAGGCCTTGGGCCCGCATATACAATTATTATTTATGACCACACCGTTGAAACTTTTTGTACTTGTTATTTGGGTGAAGTCGGACAAATTTTGAGCTTGGCGCATTATGGTAGTGGGGCGTTTGTCTGTCAAGCGGTGACGAAGTTGTCAATTTTATGCAAGAAAAAAATTTATTACCACATTGGTCATTCTATTTTAATCAATGGATTTTATCATATAAACAACGAAAACAATTTTGTCGGACAAAAATATTGGGGCATATGACGCGTCGGACACGCTAAATATGTCAAATTTATGAAAATAATAAATTTATTACCACATCGATAATTTTAACGGTATCTATCATAAAGCCTTTTTACAATAATGTGGTAACCTTGTCGGACAATTTTCACGGGGCACATGCGCAGTCGGACGCGCCGAATATGTCAATTTCCTGAAAATTTTTTATTTATTACCACAGATGTCATTTTTATTTTGTACTGTTCTTTTACATGTGTAACGCATATTGGATCACTTGTCGGACAAAAATAATGGGGCGTTTTGGTACAATTAAAAGAAAAAGTAATTTTTATGCATACAGGGTGTTTGGTAAAGAATGGGCCATAGCTTAACCTCAGGTTCCTGAGGTTAAAATAGGCCGATTTAAGCTAACTTACCTTAGTACAAAGTTTATAATAGCCGAGATACAGGGTGTCAAAATCAAACTTTTTTTTTATTTATTATTGAATATTTCCTGATAGGTATGAGATAACAACGTGAAATTTTATATCTGGGGGTTTCTTGAGTCGAGAAATCTAAATTCCTTACCAAAAATTATGCATTGCCCAGAGGGCGCCACATATGCCTTTCAGCACTCATTTATTACGTTCAATTTTTTTTATCCCTCACTCTGTATAATTTTGACATTAAAATTTTTATTTTCCTATAAGTTTTACTTAAAAAAGGTATACTTCTTTCATCTTCCTAAACTCAACCGTTTTCGAGATAAACGCATTTTAAATATGCATTGTAGTTACACCCAAAAAATAACTTAAAATTTATGAAAATAATAAATTTATTACCAGATGGATAATTTTAACGGTATCTACCATAAAACCTTTTTACAATAATGTGGTAACCTTGTCGGACAATTTTCACGGGGCATATGCGCAGTCGGACGCGCCGAAGATGTCAATTTCCTGAAAATTTTTTATTTATTACCACAGATGTTATTTTTATTTTGTACTATTTTTTTACATGTGTAATGCATATTGGACCCACTTGTCAGACAAAAATAATGGGGCGTTTTGGTACAATTTAAAAAAAATTAATTTTTATACATTTTTGACCTCATATTAAATTACGTATTTTTCGGCTCATATTACCCGTATGCGCGCCAATGGTGAATATTAAATTCTTAACTGTAGTTAAAAAATGTGCAATAACTACCTCTTAAAACCCACCCAATTTCATTTGCATATCTCAACTGGTTTTAAAGCAATAAATAAATCGTCAGTTTGTCAGAAAAACTTCAACACCCCCTATCTCGGAAACGATGCATTTGTGGACATACGTTTTTCTCGTAAAGCAAACTGACTTTATTTTGTCATGCACAATTACTCCTTATTGCCATACTTCTTTAAAAACACACTTTGTCTATGAAAAGCATGGCTAGTTTTTAAAGTCCTTAACTTTTTTATTATCCAACATAAACTAATGAATGAAAAAACTGAATGTTGAGAAGGAATGAGGCTATAGTTAGGTTTTAATTTTAGTATTTTATAGATGCTAGAATATTCCACGGGGTGATGCGAACTTTGAGAAAAAACACAGTTTGATTCATACACTAGCTTTGCAATAAAAATTATGTGTGTACCGACAATATTACTACAGGGATATTGCTAAAGAATAAGGCGCTAATGTTACGAAAAAATCACTTAAATCGGACAAGAGGTTTATAAAATACAAACCATCAAAAATAACCCATTTTTAAGGTGGTTGATTAATTTTGGTCCAGAGTGTACATATACAGGGTGTTTGGTAAAGAATGGGTCATAGCTTAACCTTAGATTCCTGAGGTTAAAATAGGTCGATATAAGCTAACTTACCTTAGTATGAAAGTTGATAATAACCGAAATACAAGGTGATAAAGTTAAACTTTTATTTTATTTATTTTTGAATATTTCCTAACAGGCATGGGATAATAACACGAAATTCGGTAAGCAGGGGTTTTTCGGGACAATAAATCTAAATTTACCACCAAAAATGATATCTTATCCAGAGGGCGCCACATACGCCTTTCAGCGCTCATTTAATAGGATCAATTGTTTTATTTCTCACTCTACATACCTTTTGAATCAACACTTTTATTCTCTTAACATTTATACTTAAAAAAGGTTACTATATTCATCTCGTTAAACTCAACCGTTTTCGAGATAAACGCATTTTAAGTCTGCGAGGCAATATAATTTTTTGCAAAATTGTGATCTGATATTTGCTTACATACTCCTTGAACAACGACAAACATAGTTCTGTAGTTTTTTTTTTCCAATTAAAAAAAATTTCCGACACAAGTATCAGGTTATAAGCAGTTATATTCTAAATCAAAAAATCTAAGTGTCCGACAAAAATATTGGGTCAAATCCAAAGTCGGACAAAAAATTTAATTTTTATTAATAAACTGTCTTTTAAAAAATACTGGGTTCGTGCAACCCTTACCTTTAAAACCATTTTTCCGACAACATTAGTAGGTTATAAGTAATTATATTCTTAATCAAAAAATCAAAGTGTCGGACAAAAATATTGGGGCAACTCGACAGTCGGACAAAAAATTTAATTTTTATTAGTAAAGTATACTTTCAAATTATGCTGGGTTCGTGCATCCCTTATCTTTACAACCATTTTTCCGACAAATGTAGTAGGTTACAAGTAATTATATTCTTAAACAAAAAATGTAATTGTCTGACAAAAATGTTGGGGCAAACGAACAGAAAACTTAATTCTTTTAGGCTATCGACGAGGAGGTATTATCAAAAAAAAAAATTAAAACAGTGTTTCTCGGTTACTTTTGAATCGATTTAGCTGAAAATTGGTACACACGCTAAGTAAAGCATTTAAAAGGGTATGACGTAGATCGGAACCCAAAATTTTCTTAAAAAATTTTCCGACAAGAAGGAAAATTTTAGAAAAATTGTGATCTGATAATTTTTGTACATACTCCTTGAACAACGACAAACATCGTTCTGTATTTTTTTCTCGAATTAAAAAAAATTTTCAGCACATGTATCAGGTTATAAGTAGTTATATTCCAAATCAAAAAATGTAAGTGCCCGACCTAAATAGTGGGGCACATCCAAAGTCGGACAAAAAATTTAATTTTTATTAATATACTTTTAAACTATTCTGGGTTCGTGCATCCCTTATCTTTACAACCATTTTTCCGACAAAAGTAGTAGGATACAAGTAATTATACTCTTAAACAAAAAATTTAATTGTCTGACAAAAATGTTGGGGCAAACGAACAGGAAACTTAATTCTTTTAGGCTATGGACGAGGAGGTATTATCCAAAAACATTTTAAAACAGTTTTTCTCGGGTATTTTTGAATCGATTTAGCTGAAAATTGGTACACACACTAAGTAAAACATTTAAAAGGGTATGACGTAGAGTTGTACCCAAAATTTTCCCAAAAAAATTTCGGACAAGAGGGAAAATTTTAGAAAAATTGTGATCTGATATTTGCGTACATACTCCTTGAACAACGACAAATATCGTTCTGTAGTTTTTTTTCTCGAAATAAAAAAAAATTTCCGACACAAGTATCAGGTTATAAGTAGTTATATTCCAAATCAAAAAATCTAAGTGTCCGACAAAAATATTGGGGCAAATCCAAAGTCGGACAAAAAATTTAATTTTTATTGATAAACCATACTTTTAAATTATGCTGGGTTCGTGTATCCCTTATCTTTACAACCATTTTTCCGACAAAGGTAGTAAGTTACAAGTAATTATATTCTTAAACAAAAAATGTAATTGTTTGACAAAAATCTTGGGGCAAACGAACAGAAAACTTAATTCTTTTAGGCTATCGACGAGAAAGTAATATCAAAAAATTTTAAAAGAGTTTTCTCGGTTATTTTTGAATCGATTTAGCTCAAAATTGGTACACACATTAAGTAAAACATTTAAAAGGGTATGACGTAGAGTTGTACCCAAAATTTTCCCAAAAAAATTTCGGACAAGAGGGAAAATTTTAGAAAAATTGTGATCTGATATTTGCGTACATACTCCTTGAACAACGACAAATATCGTTCTGTAGTTTTTTTTCTCGAAATAAAAAAAAATTTCCGACACAAGTATCAGGTTATAAGTAGTTATATTCCAAATCAAAAAATCTAAGTGTCCGACAAAAATATTGGGGCAAATCCAAAGTCGGACAAAAAATTTAATTTTTATTGATAAACCATACTTTTAAATTATGCTGGGTTCGTGTATCCCTTATCTTTACAACCATTTTTCCGACAAAGGTAGTAAGTTACAAGTAATTATATTCTTAAACAAAAAATGTAATTGTTTGACAAAAATCTTGGGGCAAACGAACAGAAAACTTAATTCTTTTAGGCTATCGACGAGAAAGTAATATCAAAAAATTTTAAAAGAGTTTTCTCGGTTATTTTTGAATCGATTTAGCTCAAAATTGGTACACACATTAAGTAAAACATTTAAAAGGGTATGACGTAGAGTTGTACCCAAAATTTTCCCAAAAAAATTTCGGACAAGAGGGAAAATTTTAGAAAAATTGTGATCTGATATTTGCGTACATACTCCTTGAACAACGACAAATATCGTTCTGTAGTTTTTTTTCTCGAAATAAAAAAAAATTTCCGACACAAGTATCAGGTTATAAGTAGTTATATTCCAAATCAAAAAACCTAAGTGTCCGACAAAAATATTGGGGCAAATCCAAAGTCGGACAAAAAATTTAATTTTTATTGATAAACCATACTTTTAAATTGTGCTGGGTTCGTGTATCCCTTATCTTTACAACCATTTTTCCGACAAAGGTAGTAAGTTACAAGTAATTATATTCTTAAACAAAAAATGTAATTGTTTGACAAAAATCTTGGGGCAAACGAACAGAAAACTTAATTCTTTTAGGCTATCGACGAGAAAGTAATATCAAAAAATTTTAAAAGAGTTTTCTCGGTTATTTTTGAATCGATTTAGCTCAAAATTGGTACACACATTAAGTAAAACATTTAAAAGGGTATGACGTAGAGTTGTACCCAAAATTTTCCCAAAAAAATTTCGGACAAGAGGGAAAATTTTAGAAAAATTGTGATCTGATATTTGCGTACATACTCCTTGAACAACGACAAATATCGTTCTGTAGTTTTTTTTCTCGAAATAAAAAAAAATTTCCGACACAAGTATCAGGTTATAAGTAGTTATATTCCAAATCAAAAAACCTAAGTGTCCGACAAAAATATTGGGGCAAATCCAAAGTCGGACAAAAAATTTAATTTTTATTGATAAACCATACTTTTAAATTGTGCTGGGTTCGTGTATCCCTTATCTTTACAACCATTTTTCCGACAAAGGTAGTAAGTTACAAGTAATTATATTCTTAAACAAAAAATGTAATTGTTTGACAAAAATCTTGGGGCAAACGAACAGAAAACTTAATTCTTTTAGGCTATCGACGAGAAAGTAATATCAAAAAATTTTAAAAGAGTTTTCTCGGTTATTTTTGAATCGATTTAGCTCAAAATTGGTACACACATTAAGTAAAACATTTAAAAGGGTATGACGTAGAGCAGTACCCAAAATTTTCTTAAAAAATTTTCCGACAAGAGGGAAAATTTTAGAAAAATTGTGATCTGATATTTGCTTACATACTCCTTGAACAACGACAAACATCGTTCTGTAGTTTTTTTTCTTGAAAAAAAAAATTTCCGACACTAGTATCAGGTTATAAGTAGTTATATTCCAAATCAAAAAATCTAAGTGTCCGACAAAAATATTGGGGCAAATCCAAAGTCGGATAAAAAATTTAATGTTTATTAATAAACTATAATAAATAGTAATAACTATAATAAATGATTGTGAGTAAGTCTGTGTTTCATTACTACATTTAATAAACTATAATTTTAAATCATGCTGGGTTCGTGCATCGCTTATATTTACAACCATTTTTCCGACAAAGTAGTAAGTTACAAAGTAGTAAGTTAGTAAGTTTTCTGTTCGTTTGCCCCAAGATTTTTGTCAACCAATTACATTTTTTGTTTAAGAATATAATTACTTGTAACTTACTACATTTGTCGGAAAAATGGTTGTAAAGATAAGGGATACACGAACCCGGCATAATTTAAAAGTATAGTTTATCAATAAAAATTAAATTTTTTGTCTGACTTTGGATTTGCCCCAATATTTTTGTCGGACACTTAGATTTTTTGATTTGGAATATAACTACTTATAATCTGATACTTGTGTCGGAATTTTTTTTTTATTTCGAGAAAAAAAACTACAGAACGATATTTGTCGTTGTTCAAGGAGTATGTACGCAAATATCAGATCACAATTTTTCTAAAATTTTCCCTCTTGTCCGAAATTTTTTTGGGAAAATTTTGGGTACAGCACTACGGCATACCCTTTTAAATGTTTTACTTAGTGTGTGTACCAATTTTCAGCTAAATCGATTCAAAAATAACCGAGAAAAACTGTTTTAAAATATTTTTGGATAATACCTCCTCGTCCATAGCCTAAAAGAATTAAGTTTCCTGTTCGTTTGCCCCAACATTTTTGTCAGACAATTACATTTTTTGTTTAAGAGTATAATTACTTGTATCCTACTACTTTTGTCGGAAAAATGGTTGTAAAGATAAGGGATGCACGAACCCAGAATAGTTTAAAAGTATAGTTTATTAATAAAAATTAAATTTTTTGTCCGACTTTGGATGTGCCCCACTATTTATGTCGGGCACTTAGATTTTTTGATTTGGAATATAACTACTTATAACCTGATACATGTGCTGACATTTTTTTTTAATTCGAGAAAAAAATACAGAACGATGTTTGTCGTTGTTCAAGGAGTATGTACACAAATTATCAGATCACAATTTTTCTAAAATTTTCCCTCTTGTCGGAAAATTTTTTAAGAAAATTTTGGGTTCCGATCTACGTCATACCCTTTTAAATGCTTTACTTAGCGTGTGTACTAATTTTCAGCTAAATCGATTCAAAAGTAACCGAAAAACACTGTTTTAAATTTTTTTTTTTTTTTTTGATAATACCTCCTCGTCGATAGCCTAAAAGAAATAAGTTTTCTGTTCGTTTGCCCCAACATTTTTGTCAGACAATTACATTTTTTGTTTAAGAATATAATTACTTGTAACCTACTACTTTTGTCGGAAAAATGGTTGTAAAGATAAGGGATGCACGAACCCAGCATAATTTGAAAGTACACTTTACTAATAAAAATTAAATTTTTTGTCCGACTGTCGAGTTGCCCCAATATTTTTGTCCGACACTTTGATTTTTTGATTAAGAATATAATTACTTATAACCTACTAATGTTGTCGGAAAAATGGTTTTAAAGGTAAGGGTTGCACGAACCCAGTATTGTTTAAAAGACAGTTTATTAATAAAAATTAAATTTTTTGTCCGACTTTGGATTTGACCCAATATTTTTGTCGGACACTTAGATTTTTTGATTTGGAATATAACTACTTATAACCTGATACTTGTGTCGGCAATTTTTTTTAATTTAAAAAAAAAACTACAGAACGATGTTTGTCGTTGTTCAAGGAGTATGCAAGCAAATATCAGATCACAATTTTTCTAAAATTTTCCCTCTTGTCGGAAAATTTTTTAAGAAAATTTTGGGTACAGCTCTACGTCATACCCTTTTAAATATTTTACTTAGTGTGTTTACCAATTTTGAGCTAAATCGATTCAAAAATAACCGAGATAACTCTTTTAAAATTTTTTGATATTACTTTCTCGTCGATAGCCTAAAAGAATTAAGTTTTCTGTTCGTTTGCCCCAAGATTTTTGTCAAACAATTAAATTTTTTGTTTAAGAATATAATTACTTGTAGCTTACTACCTTTGTCGGAAAAATGGTTGTAAAAATAAGGGATACACGAACCCAGCATAATTTAAAAGTATAGTTTATCAATAAAAATTAAATTTTTTGTCTGACTTTGGATTTGCCCCAATATTTTTGTCGGACACTTAGATTTTTTGATTTGGAATATAACTACTTATAACCTGATACATGTGCTGAAATTTTTTTTTTAATTCGAGAAAAAAATACAGAACGATGTTTGTCGTTGTTCAAGGAGTATGTACACAAATGATCAGATCACAGTTTTTCTAAAATTTTCCCTCTTGTCGGAAAATTTTTTAAGAAAATTTTGGGTTCCGATCTACGTCATACCCTTTTAAATGCTTTACTTAGCGTGTGTACCAATTTTCAGCTAAATCGATTCAAAAGTAACCGAGAAACACTGTTTAAATTTTTTTTTTTTGATAATACCTCCTCGTTGATAGCCTAAAAGAATTAAGTTTTCTGTTCGTTTGCCCCAACATTTTTGTCAGACAATTACATTTTTTGTTTAAGAATATAATTACTTGTAACCTACTACTTTTGTCGGAAAAATGGTTGTAAAGATAAGGGATGCACGAACCCAGCATAATTTGAAAGTATACTTTACTAATAAAAATTAAATTTTTTGTCCGACTGTCGAGTTGCCCCAATATTTTTGTCCGACACTTTGATTTTTTGATTAAGAATATAATTACTTATAACCTACTAATACTGTCGGAAAAATGGTTTTAAAGGTAAGGGTTGCACGAACCCAGTATTGTTTAAAAGACAGTTTATTAATAAAAATTAAATTTTTTGTCCGACTTTGGATTTGACACAATATTTTTGTCGGACACTTAGATTTTTTGATTTAGAATATAACTACTTATAACCTGATACTTGTGTCGGAAATTTTTTTTAATTGAAAAAAAAAAAACTACAGAACGATGTTTGTCGTTGTTCAAGGAGTATGTACGCAAATATCAGATCACAATTTTTCTAAAATTTTCCCTCTTGTCGGAAAATTTTTTAAGAAAATTTTGGGTACAGCTCTACGTCATACCCTTTTAAATATTTTACTTAGTGTGTGTACCAATTTTGAGCTAAATCGATTCAAAAATAACCGAGATAACTCTTTTAAAATTTTTTGATATTACTTTCTCGTCGATAGCCTAAAAGAATTAAGTTTTCTGTTCGTTTGCCCCAAGATTTTTGTCAAACAATTAAATTTTTTGTTTAAGAATATAATTACTTGTAGCTTACTACCTTTGTCGGAAAAATGGTTGTAAAAATAAGGGATACACGAACCCAGCATAATTTAAAAGTATAGTTTATCAATAAAAATTAAATTTTTTGTCTGACTTTGGATTTGCCCCAATATTTTTGTCGGACACTTAGATTTTTTGATTTGGAATATAACTACTTATAACCTGATACATGTGCTGAAATTTTTTTTTTAATTCGAGAAAAAAATACAGAACGATGTTTGTCGTTGTTCAAGGAGTATGTACACAAATGATCAGATCACAGTTTTTCTAAAATTTTCCCTCTTGTCGGAAAATTTTTTAAGAAAATTTTGGGTTCCGATCTACGTCATACCCTTTTAAATGCTTTACTTAGCGTGTGTACCAATTTTCAGCTAAATCGATTCAAAAGTAACCGAGAAACACTGTTTAAATTTTTTTTTTTGATAATACCTCCTCGTTGATAGCCTAAAAGAATTAAGTTTTCTGTTCGTTTGCCCCAACATTTTTGTCAGACAATTACATTTTTTGTTTAAGAATATAATTACTTGTAACCTATACTTTTGTCGGAAAAATGGTTGTAAAGATAAGGGATGCACGAACCCAGCATAATTTGAAAGTATACTTTACTAATAAAAATTAAATTTTTTGTCCGACTGTCGAGTTGCCCTAATATTTTTGTCCGACACTTTGATTTTTTGATTAAGAATATAATTACTTATAACCTACTAATATTGTCGGAAAAATGGTTTTAAAGGTAAGGGTTGCACGAACCCAGTATTGTTTAAAAGACAGTTTATTAATAAAAATTAAATTTTTTGTCCGACTTTGGATTTGACACAATATTTTTGTCGGACACTTAGATTTTTTGATTTAGAATATAACTACTTATAACCTGATACTTGTGTCGGAAATTTTTTTTAATTGAAAAAAAAAAAACTACAGAACGATGTTTGTCGTTGTTCAAGGAGTATGTACGCAAATATCAGATCACAATTTTTCTAAAATTTTCCCTCTTGTCCGAAATTTTTTTGGAAAAATTTTGGGTACAGCTCTACGTCATACCCTTTTAAATGTTTTACTTAGTGTGTGTACCAATATTCAGCTAAATCGATTCAAAAATAACCGAGAAAAACTGTTTTAAAATATTTTTGGATAATACCTCCTCGTCCATAGCCTAAAAGAATTAAGTTTCCTGTTCGTTTGCCCCAACATTTTTGTCAGACAATTACATTTTTTGTTTAAGAGTATAATTACTTGTATCCTACTACTTTTGTCGGAAAAATGGTTGTAAAGATAAGGGATGCACGAACCCAGAATAATTTAAAAGTATAGTTTATTAATAAAAATTAAATTTTTTGTCCGACTTTGGATGTGCCCCACTATTTATGTCGGGCACTTAGATTTTTTGATTTGGAATATAACTACTTATAACCTGATACATGTGCTGAAAATTTTTTTTTTAATTCGAGAAAAAATACAGAACGATGTTTGTCGTTGTTCAAGGAGTATATACACAAATTATCAGATCACAATTTTTCTAAAATTTTCCCTCTTGTCGGAAAATTTTTTAAGAAAATTTTGGGTTCCGATCTACGTGATACCCTTTTAAATGCTTTACTTAGTGTGTGTACCAATTTTCAGCTAAATCGATTCAAAAGTAACCAAGAAACACTGTTTTAAATTTTTTTTTTGATAATACCTCCTCGTCGATAGCCTAAAAGAATTAAGTTTTCTGTTCGTTTGCCCCAACATTTTTGTCAGACAATTACATTTTTTGTTTAAGAATATAATTACTTGTAACCTACTACTTTTGTCGGAAAAATGGTTGTAAAGATAAGGGATGCACGAACCCAGCATAATTTGAAAGTATACTTTACTAATAAAAATTAAATTTTTTGTCCGACTGTCGAGTTGCCCCAATATTTTTGTCCGACACTTTGATTTTTTGATTAAGAATATAATTACTTATAACCTACTAATGTTGTCGGAAAAATGGTTGTAAATAAAAAAATTTCAGGAAATTGACATCTTCGGCGCGTCCGACTGCGCATATGCCCCGTGAAAATTGTCCGACAAGGTTACCACATTATTGTAAAAATGTTTTATGGTAGATACCGTTAAAATTATCCATGTGGTAATAAATTTATTATTTTCATAAATTTGACATATTTAGCGTGTCCGACGCGTCATATGCCCCAATATTTTTGTCCGACAAAATTGTTTTCGTTGTTTATATGATAAAATCCATTGATTAAAATAGAATGACCAATGTGGTAATAAATTTTTTTCTTGCATAAAATTGACAACTTCGTCACCGCTTGACAGACAAACGCCCCACTACCATAATGCGCCAAGCTCAAAATTTGTCCGACTCCACAAAAATAACAAGTACAAAAAGTTTCAACGGTGTGGTCATAAATAATAATTGTATATGCGGGCCCAAGGCCTATTAATTTATCTTAAAGTTTACAAAAAGGAATTAAATAGTCTTTTTCACTTGGCTCAAATTTGGGCTCCTCTTCTCACTAATTCATTTAAAGTTAAATTTTGGTTATCGGGCCTACGAAAATCTCTAATAAAATTCAAGAAAGGTTTGCGAAAAACTTCAGATTGGATTCTTCCGGCGGGACTTCGTTTTTTAAGAGAAATATCATGACTTTTAAAGTGTTTTATTCATTTTTACAGTAATTTTCTCAATTTAAATATTTATAAGTGACTTCATATGTGACTATAATAATCAAGAACTTCATTTATGTACCGATCTGCCGTCATCGCCCCTAGCCGAATAACTACTAAGATAGAATAGCCATTTAAAGTTATCCCACCCCAAACCATAATGGAATTTCTAAAAAGCGTGGATTTCTTGAATTGTGGAATCCAAAAAGCGCTCGCTTGGTCTTCTTCACACTGTAACACGTCCATCAACATGATTTAAAAGAAATCTGGACTCGTCAGTAAACATTACGTTACTCCACTGATCGGCAAAGTGCGGCTCCGGAGTAACTTAGGTTTAATCTCAATCTCTTTGGCTCCTTAGGTGCGGCTCTGGCAGAAATATCCACGGAAAGCGCAATCATATTTTTATTGAAAAAAAAAATTAGGAAAAATATTACCTCTAGGTACCTTTTATTCTGATAAATTAGCTTTTACCAAACTTACACCCTTTGGCATTTGTCAAAAATCCTCTTAATGTTACGATAACCGAGTTGAAATTTTCTCCTTTTGAAATTGGCATTAATAGCTTTGAAATACAATTTCTGGATTTAAGAACAAGGTATGGCGCTGTAAATTCGAACGTCTTCGTGTTGAATTGGAAATATTGGAGAAGAAAAAAATGTTCACAATACAAGTGATCTGCTTTGTATCACCTGGAGAAGGAAGACATGACTATTTTTAACGCTTGGAATAGTATTCCTGATTCTTACGATGAGCTGAAAAAGCTCAGAGTTCCTGTTCTTTCAATTGTCGGTTCTACAGGGTGTAACAAAAATACAGGTCATAAATTAAATCAAATATTCTGGAAACAAAAATAGTTCGAATGAACCTAACTTACCTTAGTACTAATATGCACATAAAAAAAGTTACAGCCCTTTGAAGTTACAAAATAAAAATCGATTTTTTTAAATATATTGAAAACTATTAGAGATTTTTTAATGAAAATGTACCGGGTGTCCCAATAAGAATGGCTCTCGGCCATATCTCAGGAACCGTTTATAGTAGAGTTTTGAAATAAAAAATTTTATAACAAAAGTTGTCTCAGGAAAAGCCTGGAAATTATTTTCATAATTGTGGGTCCACCGCTAGAGGGCGTAATTGAATATCAAAAATAAAAAAATCTAAATTTTACAATATTTTCCTAATGAAGGGGCACTGGAAATCCGATTATTGTATTCTTCATCAAATTCTGCGCATATTTGATTTAACAAGTTTAACTCTACCTTTGCAAATAAGAGGTGGGGGTGAGTGGGAATCTTGTTATGAAAAAATGACTGTAAGTCCGGTTCTGCTAAATCAAATTTTGAAAACTGGGTCTTGTTGAAGACAGATCTTTTTCTTCAATGTAAGCGTGATAATTTTGAACCATCCTAATAAGTAATAAGCCAGCTGGGAGGCGTTATTTAATTTTTTTCAGAAATCTAGTTTTCTTGGAAAATATTAAATAGAAGTATGCATTTTTAATCATACTTTATAAAATTAGATTAAATTAGCAATAGAATAGCGAAAACCGCATGTCGATATCTTTTTTCTATCTCAAGATATCTCGAGAAACGTGTAAATTTTATACATAACTGTTACTATCACCGATAAACTAAGTTAATGAAAAGTAGTGTGCTGTGGAAAAAAACAAAATAACATTTTCCAGATGTCAACGTATAAAAATATAATTAATTAAAACAACAATATAAAGAGAAACAATACTATTAAAATTAAATATAACACAGAACAAAAAGAACTACTTAGTGACGACCTAAATATTCAAATTGTTGCCCATCATACACTACTCTAGAATACATTATCCAGAGAATACTAAACGCCATTCAAAGCATATCGAGAGCAGAAATTGAGACTGCTGTTCAATCTACTCTTGAAAGAGTAAATGTTTACAACGAAAATGATGGGCAAAAATTTGAACGTTTATGTCATCACTAAATAGTTGTTTTTATTTCTTTGTAATAGGGCTTTTCAACGCTTCTCATTTGTTTCGAGCCTCTGTCATATGCCGTATAATCCGTGTATAATATTAATATACGAGATATGAACGAGGCTCGAAACAAATGAGAAGCGTTGAAAAGACCTAATATACGTTGACAGCTGGAAAATGTTTCTTTGTCGTTTCCATAGCACACTACTTTTAATGAATTTCGTTTACCGGTGACAGTAACAGTTATGTTTTTAAATTTACACTTTTGTAAGATATCTCGAGATAGAAAAAAGGTATTAACATGCGGTTTTCGCTATTCTGTTGCTAATTTTGTCTAATTTTGTAATATGGTATTAAAAATGCATGTTTGTATTTAATATTTTCCAAGGAACACTAGATTTCTGAAAAAAATTAAATAACGCCTTCTAGCTGGCATATTACTCAGTAAGTTGGTTCGAAATCATAAATTTTACATTGACGAAAAAGATCTGTCTTCAACAAGACCAAGTTTGCAAAATTTGATTAAGCAGAACCGGACTCACAGTCAGTTTTTCATAACAAGGTTCCCACTCACCCCCACCTCTTATTTCCAAAGGTAGACCTAAACTTGTCAAATCAAATATGCGTAGAATTTTATGAAGAATACGACGATCGGATTTCCAGTGCCCCTTCATTAGGAAAATTTTGTAAAATTTAGATTTTTTAATTTTTGATATTCAATTACGCCCTCTAGCGGTGGTCCCACAATTATGAAAATAATTTCCAGGCTTTTCCTGAGGCAACTTTTGTTATAAAATTTTTTATTTCAAAGCTCTACTATAAACGGTTCCTGAGATATGGCCGAGAGCCATTCTTATTGGAACACCCGGTACATGTGGCAATCTTATGGCAGGAACATCTTAAAGAAAAATTATAGTGATATTTGTGCACCCTGTAAAAATTTTATGGGGGTTTTGTTCCCTGAAACCTCCCCAAACTTTTGTGTACGTTCCAATTAAATTATTATTGTGGTACCATTAGTTAAATTCAATATTTTTAAAACTTTTTTGGCTCCTAGTATTTTTTCGATCAGGCAGTTTTTATCGAGTTGCGGCTTCTTTTTTAATATGTTTACATAAAAATTTGGACATCTTGGATATTAAAGCACCCTAATATGTCTGTGTAGATTTTGGCGTTCGATCCGACCATCACTTGTGACATCGTTGCCGTATCTTCTATTTTTTCATATTATCACGTTACAATTTTTGTGATATTATACACGAGCCTGACACCCTCAAAAAAGCGCATAGTTTTCGAGATACTGACCACAGAGGGATGAATGGCTAATTTTATTCATACTTTATATTTTCGAGGGTGTTCAAAACGAAAATGAAGTTTATTTTGAATTTTATGTGGGGGAACATTGTCAAAATCGCAATTTTAACCTAAAAATAAAAAAAAAGAAATCACGTTTTTTTGCGTTTACCTCGCTACAACTCTGTTCCGTTTTAATATTTTTTTTTGAAATTTTTACACTATATAGCTGTTACATTTTTGAAGACAAAGGTATCTGCGTCAAGTTTTTATTCTTATTATGATAAAGGTTATGAATTTTTCAAAGAAAAAGGTGCGGATTTGTGCATTGCAAAGTTTAATCGCAAAAGTTGTTTGACGAAGTTTAAAATTTAGCTTCTCAATTACATTTACTTTAAAGTAGAATGTACAAAGAAGTTTTCTGGTAAGTTTTAGATCAAAATGTTTTATAGAAAAAAAAATAGTGCAACTTTTAATGTCGACATTAGAAATCCGACAGACAACCTAGGTCTAATTTCTCACCTTTAGTACTATCCTTGGATAGTGTAGGAAACAAAGGTTGAACCTTCCAAAATGGACACAAGTCCAGTTTTATTTTTTTTTCCGTTATATCAAGGGGTGCTTATTATAAGACTAACTTTTTCTGAAAAAATTTCGCCTTGGAACCCCCCTTTTCACCCCTTTAAAGGAGGTAATTTGTGGTTTTTGCGGAACGTAGCCCTTCCTGTACCTTTTACAAAAAATTTCTTTCATAGAAATATGAAGAGGACTATATTTTCTACGATTTATTTCCGACAGCATCTGTCTATCATCCACCGTTTAGAGGGGGTGGCGCCCAAAGTTGATAAGTTTTTAAAAAAGATGTTTTTAAAAAATATATATTTTTCCCTAACTGTAACGGAAATTAAGAAGAAATCCTGCGGCAATTATTCACAAATAATTGATTGATTTTTTGGTATAGGTTTAACTTAAGGGTAATTGCCTTTTTTTTAATTACAGGGTGTTACATTTTAAAAAACCCCTTTTTATACCATCTGAACCGTTTATGCTAGAGTAAAAAGAATTTCAGCGATTACCCACGTACTGGTGCTATTTATAAATTTGTATAATGCACCCCCATTTTTTCCCGGAACCACCCCAAAAAAAGAAGAATTAATAAATAAAGTGATTTTCTTGGAATCCTTCACACACAATGCCCTTTATTAATATGCTTCATATATCATTTTGTGTACGTTATTATTACCCATGCAAGGACACCAAAAGCGATTTCTTAGTGCAACCCCTGTAGCCAAAAAAAAAAAATAAATAAAATGAAAGGTTGAAAATTTTTTTTCGTTTTTTGCTTTTTGATCCATATGGGCATATGCTTCATCAATAGTGCTTTTTAAAAATATATATGGTTATTGCAACATCCCTGCGGAAACCACCCCTATCCTTGAAAATATACTGCAGAAACTACCCCTATCCCTTGGCGAGCATGTTTTTACGATTTTCTCATAACCTATGCATTATTTTTAAACATAACTTATACAAGGTTAAAGACCACTATTTATTCTAAAAATTAGGTCCTATTCATTTTTTTCGTATAAGCAACCGTTACGGCACAGTGGCGCCGTAAACCTCATATATGCTTTGGCGGGCTCCAGTTTTTGTTTTTTTTTTTTCGTCATCTGTTCGTTTTATTGATAAAGTACTTATCTAAAATAAAACAACACAGTGTAACCTACAAATTATAACTTATGCACATTTTACAATCTTTGCGCCCCAAAGCCACAGTGGTGGTCCAAAATCAATTTTTGCATATTTTCGCCACCTACACGCATTTTATTGCATTAATTCTACCTTAATAGCACAATATTTACCCTTAGGTGGTCGCTAAGCAGTGGCGGATCCAGGGAGGGGTGATGGGGGTGATCACCTCTCCCCCCTCTTAAACCAAGTGATATTATATTCAAAGATTATAAAAATATTCTTTTATTTTTATAGAAATTTAGCCAATTGGCACCCCCCTCTTAATGATGCTGGATCCTTTACTGTCGGTAAAGCATAAAAAGTACGCCATGCTTATAAAAATAATAATATAATATAATAAGTATTTCTATAAAAATAAATGAATATTTTTATAATCTTTGAATATAACATCACTTGGTTTGAGAGTTGGGGGAGGTGATCACCCCATCACCCCTTGCTGCATCAGCCACTGCTTAGCGACCACTTAAGGGTAAATATTGTGCTATTAAGGTAGCATTAATGCAATAAAATGCGTGTAGGTGGCGAAAATATGCAAAAATTGATTTTGGGCCACCACTGTGGCTTTGGGGCGGAAAGATTGTAAAATGTGCATAGGTCATAATTTGTAGGCTACACTGTGTTGTTCTATTTTACATAAGTACTTTATCAATAAAACGAACAGATGACGAAAAAAAAACAAAAACTGGAGCCCGCCAAAGCATATATGAGGTTTACGGCGCCACTGTGCCGTAACGGTTGCTTATACGAAAAAAATGAATAGGACCTAATTCTTAGAGTAAATAGTGGTTTTTAACCTTGTATAAGTTTTGTTTAAAAATAATGCATAGGTAATGAGAAAATCGTAAAAACATCCTCGCCAAGGGATAGGGGTAGTTTCTGCAGTATATTTTCAAGGATAGGGGTGGTTTCCGCAGGGATGTTGCAATATTCATATATATTTTTGAAAAGCACTATTAATGAAGCATATGCCCATACGGATCAAAAAGCAAAAAAAAAAATTTCAACCCCCCCTTTTATTTATTTTTTTTTTTGCTACAGGGGTTGCACTAGGAAATCGCTTTTGGTGTCCATGAATGGGTAATAATAACGAGCACAAAATGATATATGAAGCATATTAATAAAGGGCATTGTGTGTGAAGGATTCCAAGAAAATCACTTTATTTATTAATTCTTCTTTTTTTGGGGTGGTTCCGGGGAAAAATGGGGGTGCATTATACAAATTTGTAAATAGCACCAGTAATTGGGTAAACGCTAAAAGTCTTTTTACTCTAGCATAAACGGTTCAGATGGTATAAAAAGTGGTTTTTTAAAATGTAACACCCTGTAATTAAAAATAGGGCAATTACCCTTAAGTGCAACCTATACCAAAAAATCTCTCACTTACTTGTGAATAATTGCCGCAGAATTTCTTCTTAATTTCCGTTACAGTTGGGGAAAAATATATTTTTTTAATACACATCTTTTTTAAAAACTTGTCAACTTTGGGGCGCCACCCCCGCTAAACGGTGGATGATAGACATATTCTGTCGGGAAATAAATCGTAGAAAATATAGTCCTCTTCATATTTATATAAAAAAAAATTGTAAAAGGTACTGGAAGGGCTACGTTCCGCAAAAACCACAAATTGCCCCCTATAAAGGGGCTAAAAGGGGGGTTCTGGGGCGAAATTTTTTCAGAAAAAGTTAGCACTAGTTTTGTAAGAAATCTAGTTTTCTTTGGAAAATATTAAATATAAGTATGCATTTTTAATCATACTTTATAAAATTAGATTAAATTAGCAATAGAATAGCGAAAACCGCATGTCGATACCTTTTTTATATCTCAAGATATCTTGAGAAACGTGTAAATTTTATACATAACTGTTACTATCACCGGTAAACTAAGTTAATGAAAAGTAGTGTGCTGTGGAAAAAAACAAAATAACATTTTCCAGATGTCAACGTATAAAAATATAATTAATTAAAACAACAATATAAAGAGAAGCAATATTATTAAAATTAAATATAACACAGAACAAAAAGAACTACTTAGTGACGACCTAAATATTCAAATTGTTGCCCATCATACACTACTCTAGAATACATTATCCAGAGAATACTAAACGCCATTCAAAGCATATCGAGAGCAGAAATTGAGACTGCTGTTCAATCTACTCTTGAAAGAGTAAATGTTTGCAACGAAAATGATGGCCAAAAATTTGAACGTTTATGTCATCACTAAATAGTTGTTTTTATTTCTTTGTAATAGGGCTTTTCAACGCTTCTCATTTGTTTCGAGCCTCTGTCATATGCCGTATAATCCGTGTATAATATTAATATACGAGATATGAACGAGGCTCGAAACAAATGAGAAGCGTTGAAAAGACCTAATATACGTTGAGAGCTGGAAAATGTTTCTTTGTTGTTTCCATAGCACACTACTTTTAATGAATTATTTCGTTTACCGGTGACAGTAACAGTTATGTTTTTAAATTTACACGTTTTGTAAGATATCTCGAGATAGAGAAAAGGTATTAACATGCGGTTTTCGCTATTCTGTTGCTAATTTTTTCTAATTTTGTAATATGGTATTAAAAATGCATGTTTGTATTTAATATTTTCCAAGGAACACTAGGTTTCTGAAAAAAATTAAATAACGCCTTCTAGCTGGCATATTACTCAGTAAGTTGATTCGAAATCATAACTTTTACATTGATGAAAAAGATCTATCTTCAACAAGACCAAGTTTGCAAAATTTGATTAAGCAGAACCGGACTCACAGCCAGTTTTTCATAACAAGGTTCCCACTCACCCCTACCTCTTATTTCCAAAGGTAGACCTAAACTTGTCAAATCAAGTATGCGTAGAATTTTATGAAGAATACGACGATCGGATTTCCAGTGCCCCTTCATTAGGAAAATTTTGTAAAATTTAGATTTTTTAATTTTTGATATTCAATTACGCCCTCTAGCGGTGGTCCCACAATTATGAAAATAATTTCCAGGCTTTTCCTGAGGCAACTTTTGTTATAAATTTTTTTATTTCAAAGCTCTACTATAAACGGTTCCTGAGATATAGCCGAGAGCCATTCTTATTGGGACACCCGGTACATACTTATTTGTTAATTTTTATTCCTTTATATACATATAGTAAAACCTCCGTTAACCGAAACGGCTGACAGTTTTAATCATTTCGTCAAAAAAAGTAAAATTTTATCGAAAAACGGAAACAACTCGATGTTAATTTGTCAACATCGTCAACATTGCTTTCATATAACTAAAGAACGCAGTTTAATATACTCGTACAACAAATTACGAAATCACCTATATAATAGTATCTACATATTTTTTAATAACAACTTTGACCAAGAATACTATTACTCTGATACAAGAAGAATACAAAAAATAATATTTGATATTTTTAACCCAGACTCTTGTTATCCGAAACAGCTTCCCCCCCCCCCCCCATATTATTTCGGTTAAGAGAGGTTTTACTGTAAGTATATATATTAATATAGAGGTTGTCCTCAATTATTTTATATAATATTTTCTTTTGTATTCACATTAACTTTTTGAGCTTTTGCCAGTGATTGGTACAAAGAATAAAATTATTATGTTTCTGTAACAAAATTTGAATTTCGTTAAATTTTTAAAATAATTTTTTTTTCTACAACCGTGTTAAAAATGCAATTTTTAGCACTCCATACGAGCGTTAAAAATGCTACTTGAAGGCACTAGTGCTTTAAAAATTTTATGGCACTGCAGTTCGTATTGACCGTATAGGCAATTTTGATGTAATGTCAAAAAAATATAAAAATGGAATGTCAGTCAAATTCAAGTAAAAGTTTTTGTAGATATTGTCCTGTAATTACGTTTGTAGAAAAAACATTGTATTATGTGCATGTTAAAAGGTACATTTTTAAGGCACCCATGTGAATTGCAGAACTGGCTTCGCTCATTCTGCAAACTTTCACATGCGTGCCTTAAACGTGTACTTTTAACACATAATATCATAAATAACTATTTTAATACTGTTTTGTGGTTATCTTTGGTGCCAACTTTTATTTATGACAATATTAGAGAAAAACATTTTGAAAAAAGAAATAGTTTATAACAAATTGACGAATATTTATTGCAAAAAGGGTCATGTAGATGTTATTATTTTTATACGCTACCCCAAATTAAAAAAAAAATTGAAATTGGCCCATTATTAACGGAGATATTGAAAGTACTCCTCCGCCAATTTTCAGACAAAAAGTTTTCATTTAAGCTCGCTACGAAAATCATTATTTTTCGAAATATTCTACAATTTTGACTTTATGTATAAATGGCATTGTTAAGCAATATCGTTGATAGATGTACTCGGCACTTTCAAATGTTAATATTGATAAATAAACCAATCATGAATTTTTAAACTTGGAAAAGCTATCTCGGCAAAAAATGGTTCTAGAAAAAAATGTTTCTATTGTAAATTTGTCAAATATTACCAGGAACATGAATATCGAAAAATCATTTCAAAATTTTTAATCCCGACAATGTTATTAAAAAAAAACCAGTTTTAAACAAATTACAACAAATTATAAACGCCATTTTGTAGGAGAGTTTAATGGAAATTTTGATTTGCCAATGCATTTATCGAAAATGTATATAAATGCAAAAAAAATCAGATCTTAAAAATTTGTATACTCTATCGGCAACAACCGCATTTTTGCAATTGAAAAAATGATAATTTTTAATAAACAAATTAAATATCTCGTAAACTACTTAACATTTTTTAACCATTTTTTTTTTTACACTTTATAGTGGTACTACAGCGCAACTTTTTCTGCAGAACTAAATGTTTATAGTGTTTATTTATAATGATAATAATATTTTTTTGGAAATTTGTTTTTCAATTTTGATTCACAATTATTTAAATAAATTAAGGGTCAAATTTAATTTAGTAAGTCTTATATAAAAGACTGTTTCTTCAGATTTAAAGAAAAAAAAATGTGAAAATCTTAATTAAATCATGAATTACCTCAGCAATTAAAAAAGGAAATTTTGTGCAAAAATTACCCATTTTTAATTATTTAAACAATGATCCCCTCATATGAATCATATACTTTCTTGAAAATATCTGTTGTTTTGACCTAAAGTTTGATAAAAAATTTATTCCAACCTGTACGGAATTACGTTTTGATTTACATGTATTGTAATTTTATTTGATCGGGCTATAGTTTCAAAAGTTATACATCACCTAAAATTATGCTCATTTTCATAGTTGATTTTTTTTATTATTTTAGATTTTTCTTTGGTATTCACACACGTGGACAAAAATTTACTCAAGCTTCTTTTTTGTACTTATACCGGGTGGAAGAAAAAAAATGTGTTTCTTATATTAAGTTTGAGACGCCCTGTAGGGAGGACAAGGTGTTAATAGACATCAAAATCGTATTAGAGTCTTTTTTAATGTCCCTGATACTTATATTTAGAAACAAAGAAAATAGACGGTATTATTCGTTAGCATGTGTTTTAACTGAAACAAAAGTTTGCGTCACCCTGTAGGGAGGAAATGGTACAAAGGTAGGTTGATATATATCGAATATATCGAAATTATGTTGTGATCTGATATTTTGTGAACATTTAATTTTTTTAGTTTTGTGATATCTTAATAGCAAAGAAACTTGACGTTTTTACTCTTTAATATGTGTTTTAACTGACGACATGCGATACGTGAGGAGGTCATGTTTTATCGTACGCTAAGATGTAAATTATTTCATACATATAGTGCAAGAGGAACAAAGTGTTCGAAGGAAGAAAATCGGTGCAATGTACCTCTCGCTATTTAAAGAGCCTCCACGTAGAGACCAAATCCGTACTTACTCTCAAGGAAATTTTACCCCAAAACATCACAGAGCCTCCATTAAACAATATCGTCTCTCTTATGTTGCCCTTTGCCTACCGCTCACTTGGTCGTCAAATAACGCTTAAGCTGTCGACCCGAAATGTTAACGTTAGAATTCTAATTCTAGAATTTATGATAATTTAGTTTTGTTCCAGTTAAAACACGTCATGTTAAAAAACAAAACTGTCTATTTTCTTTGTTTCTTATGATTTCTATGATCCTCGATATTCAAAGGTATCAGGGACATTAAAAAAAACAAAATGTTCACAAAACATAATATGTAGTACAATGCGATTTCGATATATACCCACTCTTGTCCTTGTTCTCCCTATAGGGCAGTGGTTCTCAACCTGGGAAGCGCGCCCCCCTCGGGGGGCGTGAGAGAATTTCAGGGGGGCGTGAGGGTACAAAGAAAAAAAAATAAAAATTAAAAAATATATATTTTGTTAAAAATCAAAATCTTTTTTATTTCGTATTTTTATTTTGTTTAGAAATATTTCTTTATTTAAACATGATTAAAATCGTTTTACTCAAACACACAACCTGAGTTAAACACGACAGTCTTGTGTATGGCAACATCGTAGGAGCGCAAAGTATATTTACCAACACTGTATTGCAAGCACTCCTGGCTCCAGTTCAGTCTCAGTTGACAGCGTCTGTGTGCTGTTTGTAGCAATCAGTGTAATCGTTATTTAATAACAGAGTGATTGTTTGTGAATTATTTAATAGTGTTGTGTAACAGCTTTGAAAATGGGAAAAAGTCACTTCCAAAGAAAAGTTGTATTCAGACGATTATATCAAGTATGGTTTTACCTTTATGGAGAAAAACGGCAGTCATTTACCTCAGTGTGTCAACTGCCATGCTGTTCTTAGTAATGATGCAATGCGCCCCGGACGTTTGGAACGGCATCTAATTACAAACCATACTTCTTTGAAAGATAAAGGCCCAGAATTTTTTATTGCCAAAAAAAAAACGCAGCCTAAAACGTATGAAACTTGACTATACTGCAAATTTTCGTGTTGAAAATGGGAAAGCTGTAGAAGCATCATACAAAATAGCACTTTTGATAGTTAAAGACAAGAAACCACATACCGTAAGATGGGGTTACTTTGATCAAAATTAATCTTTCATCGCACCTAGCAATCATAAAGTTATGATTTGGTTTTTGAAAAAAATATATTTAAATCGGTTTTTACTTAGCTATTACACTATATAAAAATATTCTCAAAAAATAAAATATTTTAATAGAAAAAAAAAAGATAAATGCCTGATTAAAGTTACACTTCAAGTGGGGTTACTTTGATCACACATACAATTTACCTGATATTTGTATTGTAACCCCTAAAATTAAAAAAACAAAATATTAGAAAAAGTGTTGTTATGTTTGCTGATAATTATAAAAATTTCGCCGTACAGCAGATTCTTCTTTATCGCCTGCACGTGGCTCACTTGACCTGTGTTTGGATGGTTGAAACTTTGATTTGTCCATCTGATCTAAACACTGTCTTAAAAGGATAGGAAAACGATCTTTAGGCACAGTAGTTAGACGTAAATTTTGTAGTTTTCAAGTTGTTAGTGTAGCACGCCATGCGCTCTTCATGGGTCTAAAAAATCCGACATCTAGGGGTTGGCACAGATGAGTCGAATTTGGCACTAAGCAAACGAAACTGATGTTGTTCTCATTGCATGTTTTTATTACATCCCCATCTAGGTGTGATGAAAGGTTATCTCCTAAGAGTACTTTTCTGCCTTGTAATCTTTTGGCATGCGGTAGAAAGGAGGTCATAAACCAGTCGCGAAAAGTGACTGTATCAATCCAACCGCTAAGTGTTCTATTGTATCTACTGCCTCTCGAACAACATGGTTGATCGCAACAAGGTGCTCCAACAGGACCATTTTCTTTCCACGTGTCGTAAAGATGGGTACTTTTATAGATAATGTAAGGAGGTAACAGTATTCCACTAGCAAAACCACAAATCATTACACTAGTTGCCGTCTTGGAATGATTACATATTTTTTCGGGGTATTTTACCCCTCGTTTGTATACTCCCCATGTTTTTCCTGGGTCGTCAGATACATTGGACTCATCATAATTAAATATGTTTTCAGGTGGTACATCTTTTAAAGTATCTTTGCAAAATAAGCCTCAATCGTTTCTCTGGAAATTTTACTTCGTACTTGTTTAATGTTTGTGGATAAACGTTGGCCAAATGAATTTTTTTGTCGTATTAATAGACTAAGGGTCCAATCTTTTCCCGGCATGTTATTGACAAACTTATTGACCACCCTTCCTTGGCGTTTCAAATAACATTTGGCCATCATTCTTATATCGAGTAAAGTTTGCGGAAAACCCCAATCTGCACACTTAGCCGCTGCTGCTAAAATAGCTTTTTCTTCAACATGATCGAAGACCGGCTGAGCTCCTGGATTTTTAATATGTGCCCCTTTGAATTTGTTACGAAGTGTTCCAAACGGAATTTTATACGTTGCTGAAGCTCCTCTTAAGGTAAGACTTCCAGTAACGATGTCATTAAGTGCTCGTTCTACCGTTTCTTCATCGTAATTTTTGTAAGGCCTACTGCCAAGACGTTTTGTGTACGTACGCACCATATTTCTGAAAAAGAAAATGTACACTAGTAGACTATTTTATACGCTGGGGTTACTTTGATCACTGATTAAAGAAGCCCCACCTCTCCGATCAAAGTTACCCCGCGACACAATATTAAAAATAAAAACATGATAAAATACAGTACGTTAAAATTTGAGGTTAAACCTACATCATGAAAGTACCTATATTAACATAACGAAATGATTTTGTTACCTAAATAACAGGCCTATAGCTTACCATAGAAGTAATTTTGGTGCTAAAATATGCACAAATTATTGTTTCTTAAAATAATACTTACATGTATGTATATTTGCCAGAGAACACGTGAAGCACGACTCACACGGTTAACAATAACGTTCCACTGTTGCCACGTATAAAAATTAAAGCGAAATATTCGATCAGTTTCGATTGAAATGAAGTATATTTTAGGCGGGAAGTTATGATTAAAGTAGCCCCCGGGGATTAAAGTAGCCCCATCTTACGGTACTGTTGGTGAGTCACTAATTAAACCTTGTTTCCTTACTGCTTGTAGTACCGTACTTAGTGAAGACAGTTGTAAGAAAGTAGAAAAAATTTCTCTCTCAAACGACACAGTAAAACGTAGAATTGATGACATGGCTCTCGATTTGAAAAATCAACTGTTGCAAAAATTAAAAGGTTCATCGTTTTTTTCTTTGCAGTGTGACGAAACAACTGATATTTCAAAGCATGCGCAGTTATTTTTTGACTGTCGATTTATTGACAGAAAACGGTTCCTGGAGGAAATATTGTTTTCAACATCTCTTGAAACAACAACTAAAGCCATTGACATATTTTCTGCTCTTGAAAATTTTTTAGTAATCAATGAACTTCTATGGGAGAAAGTAATTGGCATATGTACTGATGGGGCCCAAGCCATGACAGGATGTCGATCTGGATTTATGGAGTTGGCAAAAAAGGAGAACCCTAGGATAATTGGTTCTCACTGCATTATTCACAGACAAGCTTTAGCTAGTCAGACTTTACCTGAACCTCTCAACGCCACATTAAACTTAGCAATTAAAATAGTTAACGACATCAAATCCAGCGCATTAATCACTAGGCTCTTTCAGGCACTATGTCAAGAACTGAATAGTGATCAGGAAACTCTCCAAAGGAAGTATATAGTTATCCAAAGGAAATATGCTTGCAAGATTATTCAATTTAAAGTCAGAAGTTGAAATTTTGTTAATGACTTCAAAACAAGAAGATCTTCACAGAAGATTTACAGATGATAAAAATATCTTTTACTTGGCTTATTTGTCTGACTTTTTTTAGACACTTAATGTCCTGAATCTGAAGCTTCAAGGCCGTAAAAACCTCTTAAACATTTATGATGCAATTAAGGGGTTTATAGAAAAAATATCGCTTTGGCAACGTCGCCTTCACAGTTCCAAGCCAATCTTTCCCTCTTTTCCTAAACTGAACGACCTCCTCGATGATATTTAAACTCTTCCACTAGATCTAGTTTCGGATTTGAAAGACGTCATATCATGGCATTTGGAAGAACTGAAAAATCAAATTCGAAAGTACTTTCCAGATGTTAGTTTGGAAAACTGGAAATTTAAGTTAGCACTGTTGATCCTTTTCATATCGAAGTTGACATTCTTCCAGTTAACCTTCAAAAGCAGGCAATTGACCTAAAATGTGATTCACAAGCAAAAGCAGATTTTGCAAACATGGACTTGGAAGAATTTTGGTTAACCTACTTTAATGTTTACCCAGAAGTGGCTTTAGTATCTGCTCAGTTATTAGTCCAGTTTTCATCCACATATCTTTGCTAATCTGGTTTTTCTGCATTGGCGTATATAAAATCAAAATACCATTCAAGGCTGGACGTTGAAAGTGACTTGAGGTGTGCTCTGACACAGTTTCAACCGAATATCGAAAAACTTGTCAAGAACAGACAATGCCAACCCTCTCATTGAAAGTGCAAAAACACTCATATAAGACTTTCAACTTTATATGCGTATTTGATTTTTTGATTATTCTTTTTCTCAAATAAATAAACAATGTTAAGTTTAATGAGACATCAAATAAACTTTCGTATTTAAGTATAGCTGGATTTTTATTTTGCATCCCAGCTTTTGCTAACGTAGAGTTAGCATCGTCAGTTTCACAATTTCACTGTTCTAACTTGAACCAACCAATTATTGATTGGAGGGGAGGCGTGAGCTATCTTCAGTGTTCAAAGGGGCGCCAGTGCTAAAAGGTTGAGAACCGCTGCTATAGGGTGTCTCAAACTTAGCATCATAAAAACATTTCTTTTCTTCCTCCCGATATAAGTTAAAAAAAAAAGTTTTAGTAAAACTTTGCCTAACTGTGTGAACACCAAAGAAAAATATAAAATAATTAAAAAAATTAGCGGAATCCGTTTATCTGTTCAGTAAAATCAACTAAGAAAATGAGCAGAATTTTAAGTGATGCATATCTTTTAATACTACATAATACCTATGTGTATTACATTTCCTTAAACATATTAATATATCTTTTCTTTTTGTGACGAGTGTGATACAGATTTTTCACGATTGTGATACAGATTATGATACAGAGTTTTAGGGCACGTCAAAGTTAAGATTTGTTAGTGCATCCGGGAATTAGGTATTGAAGTACCATCAAAAAATACATAAGAAAATATTGGACAAAACTGAAATCATGGCAATGGCAACAATTGGAAAAAATGTATGTATATAAAGGCTTCAAAAACTGGTTAGAACTTTTTCGGTGATTTCAGATTTGTTTGAAAGAGATCTAGTACCTATTGTCGTTAAATTAACTCTTAAATGAAAATTTCAATCTGTTCTTTTATAATTCAATTATTTAAGGGTAAAGTATCCCGTACTTTACATTTTGCACCTATATTGTATCCTTTTATTAGATAATATAAAAAATATCGTATTTCTTAATGCCACTTTTATATTATACAATAGAAAAATGATTACGAACACTTCGCGCTCTTTACATTTTCCTACAGATTAGACAACCGCTAATACATCAAATACTTGCTAGCATAGAATACATAATATTATTATTATTATTTGATCTTTGTTGAACTGCAACAATATCATAATCATAACGAATAACGTGTCATATATTGGCTACCATAAAACGTAATTTATAAATATACAAAACATCTTAAAACTTTGCTTAACAATGTACTGGTTAAAAAGATAGAAAATATCTACAAGAACAACCCATAGGCGTAACCAGGGGGTGGTTTTGGGGGTTGTAACCCCCCTTTTGGATGTACAGTAGAGCGTCGATAATCCGAACCCTGGTAATCCGAACGTTCGCTAATACGAAAGCAAAAAAATTATAAAATTAAAAATATGATCGCGGACAGAATTTATGAATTTAATATGACAATATGGGCAAAATATGACCGCGGATTTTTGTTTTGTTTATGCAGAAATACATACAATATTTTTGCTTATTATGCAGGTGTTTTATTCCTTGTAACTAAAACGTATGTACCTACAGTCCATCTAATTTACTTACCGTCGCACGTCATTATCTACGCCAGAGATCTAAGTTGACATTGTTGCCAAAGTATAAAAAAATCCTGAATCCATTTTAAATCAAATAGATCACATAATTATTGTAAACGTGGAGTATACATCAAAACAAATTAATATTCAATGTAAATAAGTAAAAACTTAAGAAATAGAGAACAAGAATTAAGTTATAATCTTTTAGATTTACAGCGCAAGCGTTTTGCACTGCATTGTTAATAATTAAAAAACGGCTTCGAACTCTTGACATGAAGCCGGTTGGTTTCTTTGTATATGTCTACAATAACAACTAAAAAAGTTGTCAGATACCTCGATTATTCCAAGTCGTGATAAAATTAGGTGAAATTTATATTTTTATAGTAAAGGATGTTTTTATATTAAAGTAAATAGTAAAAACAGTAAATATAATAAAACAGATACTTATAGTAAAGAATATAGTCCTGTCGCCAGGGGGGGTACAACGGCCTCGTTAATTCAGATGGACTTACTCAAGTTTTTTTTATGTATTTTGACCCGTAGAACACGAATTTTTTGGGTAACAGTTGATCCGGATGTCGATAAGATTGTTATAGACCAAGAACTTGAGGAATCAAATAACAGCGATTTTTGGCAAAACAAAACAATATTTTGTATTTTTTGGGCCATTTTAAGTAAAAAATATTTCTACAAGTTTTTTCGTAGGATGCACAGTTTTCGAGATAAACGCCGTTGAACTTTAAAAAAATCGAAAAATTGCAATTTTTGAACCCGAATAACTTTTGATTAAAAAATAAAATAGCAAGTCTGCTTACCGCATTTGAAAGTTTAAGTCAAATTATATCGGTTTTGATTATTTGCATTGGTAAAAATTTATTTTTTTATTGTTTAACAAAGCTATAAACACGTAGGGTTTCCCGTGCTTTTACATGCGTTTTAACGCATGTAACGTAGAAATAGTCTTGATTGCACTAGTACCTATTCTATACTACATTCGCTCTCGCGAGATTTTTTTTGAGACATTCGGAATAGGAAACATACAACACAAAAATTCCTACCTCACACTATTAACTGCTAAAATCAACTCAAATCAACTTAATCTTTCATTAAAAAAAGAAGAATTATTAGAAATAGTGGGAGTGTCTACTAATCTCATAAAATTTTGTGAAGTTTATTTCTACAAAATATTTTTATTTTGTACAATAAATTATTTTCTCATTTGCTATCAATACATTATAATGGTTTAAATAAATAAATATTGATTGGCGTAAGGTTTATGTTATTTTTATGTCTGTTTACTATTAATAATATTGGATATGAGCAGGTGCGTTGGTTTTGTAGTAATTTCCAGTCACTTCTGACAACTGAATTTTTCAAAAAAGAAATTACTAACATCAGTGTCAAAAAAAATCTCGCGAGAGCGAATGTAGTATACCTACTCGTTCGATTTTAAATGAGAAATCATAGAAACATCACTCACGCACTAGTTGTTTGTAGCTTTGTTTAGCAATAACACAATAAATTTTTAGCAATGCAAATAATCAAAACCGACATAATTTGACTTGAACTTTCAAAGGCGCTAAGCAGAATTGCTATTTTATTTTTTAATCAAAAGTTATTCGGGTTTAAAAATTGCAGTTTTTCGATTTTTTGAAAGTTCAACCGCGTTTATCTCGAAAACTGTGCATCCTACTAAAAAACTTGTAGAAATATTTTTTGCTTAAAATGACCCAAAAAATACAAAATATTGTTTTGTTTTGCCAAAAATCGCTGTTATTTGATTCCTCAAGTTCTTGGTCTATAACAATCTTATCGACATCCGGATCAACTGTTACCCAAAAAATTCGTGTTCTACGGGTCAAAATACATAAAAAAAATTTGGGTAAGTCCATCTGAATTAACGAGGCCGTTGTACCCCCCCTGGCGACAGGACTAATATAAACAAATATGAAGTGCCATCACCGCAACTGTCAAATAAATGTTACCAATGGGGAACTTGCACATTTGTTTTTTATTACATAATAATGTTCAGTTTTGTATAAAAATGAGATTTCCAAAATTTCCCGCTTCAAAAACTCATAATAACTTAGAAATACAAATTTAAAGTCTTCTTTATTTTAAAGTAGTTCAGACGGCCCGTGACGTCACATAGTTTTACATTAGTTTTTTATATGGTTATATCAGTGATGTGGGAGGGTTATATGTAAGTATATTCTTCTTCTTTAGTTTATTGGCCTCCACCTACTTGGGTATTTGGCCACAGCATCGTCGCGAAATATGGGAAAATATTTATATTGTAATGACATTTTTTGATCACTATACTTAATAGGAAGTGTGTACCTACTAAGTTTTATCGTTAAATACTTATGAGAATAATAATCAGAATAAAATCACAGTATAAAATTAGTAGGTATAATGGGAGTATAATATATATAATATATGTACTTACTTATCTGCTTTAACTCCCCGAACTTCTCCGACGGAAAAATTTTCACTCTTTTGAAAATATGTAGCCACCATACACATATCAACTATAGGTAAGTTATCAGACTGCCCTTTACAAAAACCCTCTTCGGTCATTTTAAAAAATATATCTTAAAAACACTCAAATATATCAGAAATAGAAATTATCAAATATATTTATAAAACTTAGTGTCAGTGTCAAAACGAATGCCAAACCTATAAGGGAACTTACACATTTTTTTATTACGTAATATTATTCAGTTTCCTTTAAAAATAATATTTCCAAACTTTCACGCGGTAAAACCTCATAATAACTTAAAAGATAATTTAAAATCTATATATTTTTTTCTGTTTTCTGGCCTTGGTTTAGAAGAACCCTTAGCCAATGTAAAATAGTTCAAACGATCAAAAACGCTTGTGACGTTACATAACTGTATTTTCTACTGACGTTTATAGTGTCTAATTTAAAATTATATACAATTTTGTTTACTTTGTTGGTGCAGAATGTACATGCACAACTATATGACGTCACTATGCGTTTTGGACCACCTGTTTTAATTTGAATTTTTAATCGTCTTTAGGGGCCAAACGAAAGACTAACAAAACTTTTTTTATCTTTGATACATGTTTTAAATTATGTTCTGTTGTGATTTTTAACATTTTTTTCGAATTTAAAAATTTATGCAAGTTCCCTATTTATTCTAAAATGTCACCTTCGTTCGATTACAGTTACAGTGTAATTCGAGTAAATGTGCTTCATAAAAACGCTTTATAATCCATTTATACAAATTAAATGAAACATATTATTGTGTATTTCTTTAGGTTAACATTAATAGAAATCTTCAAATATTATTTCTACGCGTATATAATAAAATATGTCTAGTGCATGTAATTCCAGTGTATTCGGCAACGCGATTCTAAAAAAGAACACACCTACCGCCTAAGTATTTCGTGTTGGTATCATGTGACGTCACAGGCTATGACGCGGATGACGTGCAACGGTTAGTAAATTAGATGAAGTATACGTCATTATTTACGTTAGAGATCTAAGTTGACATTGTTGCCCAATTACAAAACATTCTTGAATTCATTTTAAATCAAATACATCACACAATTTTTGCGGAAGTTTATTATACAACAACATGACTCAAATTTTTTTGCAGAAGTTGCTTGAAAATAACTCAAATAATAATATTTGAGTTATCCTCCCACTCAAAATGGTCCGGAACATTGTTTAAATAATCAAAATGTCAAAATATGAAGGAAAAATTCGATTTTTTTATTGGTTTTTTAATTATAATTTTAAAACTGTTCATTTCTGAGAAAAGTTGTACTAACATAAAAGTTGTATAATTAAATTTCCTACAATATAGAATTGGTTAAAAATTTAAAAAATAGTCACCCTTGTTGCAAAATGGCAATAATTGCGAATAAAACCATACAAAAACAAGTATTCGCAATTTACGTTTTCCAACCATTTATGCTATATTTAGGACCTTCATATTTTACCCAGAAAAACTTTATGATATAGTTAAACAACACTGTAAATTTCATTAAGATCGGTTTAATAGATTTTGTCAAATAAATTTTGCAATCCAGCTTTCGCAATAAAAATTAATTTTTTTAAAATGTTGCAGAACTAAAAATAAAGCAGATAGCAAGTTGAATTTTTTTTACTTATAGAAGTGTACCATACCTTTTATTTGCAATTTGCAAAATTAAAATCGATTAATTACCACGGCGTCAGGAAATTTTTTAAATAAACATTAATTTTTGGTGCTACGCGCAGGACAGCGGTGTTCGATTCACACAAGTTGATCTCCACCAAAAATTTTTCCAATCTTTATCTAATATATTATTTTCTTGCTCTATATTTTGTTGTATTTTAATATTTTAATTCCACAAAAATCAAACTAATTTTATTATTGTTTGTGAAATATTGTTTAAATAATTGCATATGTTTAAAAATAATAAACTTTTATTCTCTAAGTTAAAATATATGAACAAGGAAAGTTTTTGCTAAAAAAGTGTTATTTCAAAGGATAGAGTATGTGTTTTTATTTTGCAATAAACAAATTTATTTATTTATATCGAAATGTAATAAAAATTAAAATCTATCAATCATTATCAAAGGTCATTGGAATGCGCAATCAGAGCAAACTATCCGCTGTCCTGCGCGTAGCACCAATAATTAATGTTTATTTAAAAAAATTCCTGACGCCGTGGTAGTTAATCGATTTTAGTTTTGCAAACTGAAAATGAAAGATACAGTACACTTCTATAGGACAAAAAAATTTCAACTTGCTATCTGCTTGATTTTCAGTCCTGTAAAATTTTGAAGAAATGAATTTTTTTTGCGAAAGCTAGACTGCAAAATTTATTTTGCAAAATCTATTCAGCCGATCTTAATGAAATTTACAGTATTATTTTACTGTATTAAAAAGTTTTTCTGGGTGAAATATGAAGGTCCTAGGTATAGAATAAATGGTTGAAAAACGTAAAATGCGAATACTTGTTTTTGTATGGTCTTTTCGCAATTATTGCTATTTTGCAACAAGGGTGACCATTTTTTAAATTTTTAACAAATTCTATGTTGTAGAAAATTTAATTACGCAACTTTTATGTTGGTACAATTTTTTTTGAAGATGAATACTTTTAAAGTTATGATCAAAAAACGAAGAAAAAAATCGAATTTTTCCTTAATTTTTTGACAATTTGATTATTTAAACAATGTTCCGGAGCGTTTTGAGAGGGAGGATAACTCAAATATTATTATTTGAGTTATTTTTAAGCAATTTCTGCAAAAAAAAAATTGAGTCACCTCTCAACGTCCAAATGTACTAATATTTTTACAGATCCGCCCTGGTCTAAAAGCAAGAATCATATATTATCATGCCCACAACGTTCCGGTACGTAGAGTTTCGTTTCCGAAAAATATTGATTTTAATGGTTTTAAATATGATCAATTATTCATACTGTCCGGAGCGTATAGTATCAGACAACTCTTTGTAAAAGCAGGTTTTTTGGAGACGTGCCGTTTTGTACGTGCCGGAACGGTGCGGGGTGCGGGCATAATAATATGATTTTTGCTTAATAGTGAAATTGGAGGGAGGAAATAAACGGACGCAGGCTTCTCAACTAGTCATAACAGGCGACGTAATAGTGACAGATGACGTTACAGAGCCACTGTGACCGATAATTTTAAATGGGACCTTATGGCAAGTGATACCTCGTTTGAAAGGTATTCAAAATACCTATTCAGTCATACTAATTTTTTGCGTTTAAGTTGATTTTGATTTTGGTCAATAAATAAATAAATATAACATTGTAGTTTCCCATTTAATTAATAAAAATTCAAATGTCCGCCTATGGTTTTTTTGTCACAGAAGTTGACATTTTTCAGTTCTCTAGTAGTTCTTACGTCAACCTTTTTGACAAGTAACGATAGGCGGAAGTTTGAATTTTTATTAATTAAATGCGAAAGTAAAATTTTATATTTATTTCATTTATTTATCAAAATGAGCCTAAACTCAAACAAAATTAGTGTGACTGAATAGGTATTTTTGATACCTTTGCAAACGAGGTGTCACTTGCCATAAGGCCCCATTGAAAATTATCTGTCACAGTGGCACTGTAATGTCATTTGTCACTATTACGTCACCTGTTATAACTAGTTAAGAAGCCTACGTCCGTTTAGTTCCTTCCTCCAAATTTCACTATTATAAGTATAACCGTTCAAAAGATACGAGGGACGGACGGACTTTTGACTAGCACTGTATAACACGTAACTGAATTTAACAAGTGAATCTCTTTTTTAAGACGCATTACTACTTAAAAGTGAAGGTATAATAGTTAGTCTAAGAACTATTAATAGCATAAGATATGCAGATGACACCGTGATTATGGCAAGCTCTGCTAAACAACTCCAACTACTACTAAACAACACGAGCAGTTTCTGTGAAAAATATGCACTAAAAATGAATAAAAGAAACCAAATATTTATATAATAATAAACAAAACCAATATACAAACATACATTTGGAAGATGTACAGATAGAAAGAGTTTATAAATACAAATCCCTGGGAACCTGGATTTCAGGAAATAATTATCAAACAACAGAAATGGCCCAGCCAGACTAAAAATAGCAAGAAATACATTCTTTCGTAAAAATAAAAACATTATCTGCCATAAATACCTTAAGGTGAAACAGTAGCGATCAACAGGTAGCGAAAACGCGTTCCAAGATTGTGGCTGTAATTTTAAATATTTTTTCGAGATATTTGGTACACGTATTTGTAATATAATAAAGAATGGCGGTGCAGAGCCCAATTTGAAAAATATATTAATGTGTGGAAATTACTCTGTAATTAAATACAATATTAAAAAAACGAGCCTGTACCGCCGTTAAGAAGAACAAAAAAATAAACTTTCTTCAAATAAACTTTGTTATCCGATGTCTAGATTTTGTGTCATTTTGGAACTACTAATGAAATAAAAAATTTTAGTAGTTCCAAAATGACACAAAATCTAGGCATCGGATAAAAAAGTTTATTTGAAGAAAGTGTATTTTTTTGTTCTTCTTAATGGCGGTACAGGCTCATTTTCTACGAAAACTTTTCGTTTATAAATTTGCAAAAGTCTGTGTGTTATTGCGTTGCCGCTCCTGCAATACTTAGAGCAGGTGTATCGATGGATTACTATGTAGTTTTGCCTTCTGAATCCAAATCTGAAAACGGCATTTCGATATATCTAACCGTCTTCGAGATAATCGACCTCAAAATCTAAAATGTGACTTTTAACTATTTAGAATGGGAAATAAGCCACAATATTATTAAAAAATGATTTTTATTAACTGAATATGTATCTGAATTGCCGATATAAATGAGTCAAATTAAATAAATTATTAGAAGAATTTTTTTACTAAGCAACAACATTTTTGTTTATATTAATAGTATTTTGTATTTTGACAACGGCACCCGATTTGGGCGTCGAAACGTTAATAAAAATCATTTTTTAATAATATTGTGGCTTATTTCCCATTCTAAATAGTTAAAATTGTAAAAATGCCACAAGAAAATAGCTTCAGAACAACACTAAAATGTGAAGTCACAATCCGGTTATCTCCTACAGACGCACTAAACGTCAGGTCAAATGGTTGATTAGGAAGTAGGCTACTTTTTTTTAAATCTCGATTTGCCAAGCATAGGTTATTTACATTTGAGTTTGACACTTCGTGAATGTCAAACTAAATTTTAAATTAAGTATTAATAAAACATCAATGACATTTGATAGTGAATTTAATTATTATATAAAATAAATAAGATGTTCAAAAATACAATTTGAGTATAAATATTTTAAAAGCAATAATTTATTAACAGTTTTAAAACGGTTTATACCAGTATAAATACGGCCTCCCCTTTATGATAAATGGACTGTCCCATTTGCTAGAAAATTAAAATATTATGTATACCTAGTCGTTCCCTAAACTCGACACAACAGGGCTTTTCATTCACAGTCATTTGTTTCGAGCTTCTGTCATGTGTCACATAATATTAATATATCTACATCATACGTTATTGATATATACCAATGATACAAACCAAAGACGTATGGCGTATATATATTTATATTATGTGACACATGACAGAAGCTCGAAACAAATGACAGTCGATGAAAAGCCCTACTGGCTAGTGATTGTAGAAGGTAATTTTTTAGTTTCTTGAGAATTTTGCCGAAATTGGCAAAATTACTAATTATTTAGTAATAATTATTAACTATTTAGAAATTATTTTTTTGTCGAATTGACAAAATTATTGACTAAAATCACGAGCCAGTATTGTGTCTGTGTACATCCTTCTAATGGAAAAAAATATTTGAAGATTTTTCTCAAATTATGGATACCAAGAACATTTTCATTTATAACTCTTTTATTTTTAATTTGACAAATAAAAGTTATCCTTCATAAAAAGCTCTTCTTGTTTTAAGATTTATGATGCAACAGTGTCCCAAAAGTAGGGGAACGGTCGAATATTTCGCGAACTAAACATCGGATGGAAAAACTGAAAAATACGTGTTCAATCATTTTAAAAAATTTATCCAATGACACCAAACACCAACTCCCACTACACCCCCTGGAGGTGGGGTGGGGGGTACCTTTAAAATCTTAAATGGAAACCCCCGTTTTTCTTGCAGATTTGCATTCGTTACGTAAAAGTAAGCAACTTGCAAGACATTTTTTCGAACTGTGGATAAATGGCGCTATAATTGGGACAAACGATTTATCCTGATACCATAGGTAAATTATAGAAACGGTCTAATATCTCGAGAAATACACTTCCAAATAAGAAACCAAAAAACAGGTTTTTAATATTTTTCGAAAACCTATCGATAAATACTAAACGTGACCCTCCAACCCACCCCCTGGAGGTGGGGTGGGGGGTAACTTTAAAATCTTAAATAGCAACCCCCACTTTTTATTGCAGATTCGAATTCGTCATGAAAAATTAAGCAACATTTATTCGAAACATTTTTTAAAAATGCTGATAGATGGCGCTAATAAATCGTATTTTTCCAATTAAAGCGCCATCTATCAACAATTCTAAAAAATGTTTCGAATAAATGTTGCTTAGTTTTTCATGACAAATCCGAATCTGTTATAAAAAGTGGAGGTTGCTATTTAATATTTTAAAGTTACCTCCCACCCCACCTCCAGGGGGGTGGGTTGGAGGGCCATGTTTAGTGTTATTCGATAGGTTTTCGAAAAGTATTAAAAAAATTTGTTTGGTTTTTCATTTGGAAGTGTATTTCTCGAGATATTAGACCGTTTCTATAATTTACCCATGGTATCAGGATAAATCGTTTTTCCCAATTATAGCGCCATCTATCCACAGTTCGAAAAAATGTCTTGAATAAAAGTTGCTTACTTTTACGTAACGAATCCAAATCTGCAAGAAAATCTAGGGGTTTCCATTTGAGATTTTAAAGTTACCCCCACCCCACCTCCAGGGGGTGTAGTGGAGGTTGGTGTTTGGTGTCATTTGATAGATTTTTGAAAATGATTGAACACGTATTTTTCAGTTTTTCGATCCGATGTTCAGTTCGCGAAATATTCGACCGTTCCACTACTTTTGGGACACCTTGTATAAAATTTTATTAATTTTATACGAGGTATATAAAACATATGAATTTCGATCAAGAGTAAACTACCTTTATAGTTCATAACATTTAAATTAGAATGATATAATTGCACATTAAAACATAATTATTAATTCTAAACTACTTTTCATAATAGAAGTTTTCCATATTATGAATTAAAATACGTAAATATACAAAGTTTTCGTGATGACAATGCTCGCATTTTCAGCTTGTTTAATATTGTATTTAATTCCAGAGTAATTTCCACATATTAATATATTTTTCAAATTGGGGTCTGTACCGCCATTCTTTATTATATTACGAATACGTGTGCCAAATATCTCGAAAAGATATTCAAAATTACAGCCGCAATCTTGGAACGCGTTTTTGCTACCTGTTGATCGCTACTGTTTCCTCTTAAAGGTTAGGATCAGTGTTGCCAATCGCATTTCTCTAGATTATCCGATGATCGCTCGAAAAATATCCGATTTGTCACGAAAAGGTACGCTAGGTCAAACATTATTCTGCTATTAAAATCAATGTTGCCAATGTTATTTTTTTAGTCCCCTTAACAACCATCAAATAACAAAATCCGTTGTTCGTACGCCAATCAGTTGATTGTAATCAATTATCATTATGATAATTAACATAATTGATTGATTAATTAATTATTAATTGTCAATTAACGTAACAATTAGGGAGCGTTCAAGTATTACGTAACGCGATTTTTGAAGATTTTTGACCCCCCCCCCCCCCCCCAACCTGCGTTACGTAATACTTGAACGCTCCCATATTAACATAATTGATTAATTAATCAATTAATCTCATAATTGTAATCAATTATGTTTTCAGCAACCCATTCAAAGTTGACATTGACAGTAATTAAATATTTGATAATGATTAGTTGATTCCATTTCTGATTAGCGTTCGAACAACCGGCCCTTTAATCTACTGTGATATTTCACGGTTTAAAAATTTTCGTTTATATATGAAAATCTCGTATCCTAGCTGATTATTACGTAATTCATGTATATAAATACTATTTACTTACTATTATTATATTATTCGTATTTTGTATTATCGTAAGTGTTAAATTCTAAATAAATAAATAAATCTAAATATTTCATTATTTGGATCGTTATATCAATTTATTATAATTATTTAAGTAAAAAAAAGAACACTTTTAAATATTATTTTATTAAAACGTAATAACTACCTAAAACTAGGTACTGGAAAAATAAATAATAAATAAATCAATACGAAATAAACTACAGCTACATTAATAGCATAGGCGCAAAATTTTTGGTCAATGCTTTTAAAATGCATTATTTTTATCGAGTCATGAGTTAGTTAAGCACTGCACTATATAAAATGACAATAAAACTAAATCGTGCGTGAATTAGCTTTCATAAGTTTAAAGACTAAAAACTAAAAACTCATAGGACGGCAATAAACTCATACTCATCGAACTAATACTCATCAAAACAATAACATCGGACGGCAGACGGTTTTTGAAATTTGAATTGTATTAGTCTGCCTTAAGTGGATGCACTTGTGCATTTAAATTCTAAACAAAAGAATCGGCACATGTCCCTTTTGTCAAAAGATGAAAAGTATCGGATGTCACTAACATTCATCCAGTATAGACTATTTATAAAATTTTGGGCGGAACCAAACAAAATTAATGTGTTGTTGGTGTTGGGAATATATGGATGAGAAAGTTTCAGTCGATGGTAGATACACTGAAAAATATCCGCAAATATCCGATTTATTTAAAGATACGAAGAAGATACGACAACTCTCAAAAAGGTACGCAAATCGGATAATTATCCGCCGACTGGCAACACTGGTTAGGATTAGAACTGAGAGTACAAGCTCTGAGATGTTATGTGTTTTCGATACTACAATATGGACTTGAAAATCTGAAACAACAGTTAAAGCAAAAGCTTAAAGCAACGGCACATAAATAAGCTACGGAGAGTTTAAATGTGGTGTTATAGAAGACTGGAGAGAATAAGACGGATCCAGAAGAAAACGAAGACCAAATGGCGAGGATGGGCAAAGAACACAATAAAAATATAAAAGTTATGGAAAGTGGAAGAGGAGTGTCATGGTTGAAAAATTTGAGAGAATGATACAATTAACAGAACTCTTCAAAGCAGCGGTAAATACATTAATGATGGTGATTATTATATCCAACCTCTAATTGGCACTTATAGCCGAAGCAATAAAGCACTAAAATCCGCCTTACCTCCGAAAAAAAAAGGACAAGATGGATCTTAATAATTCTTTTTGCATTCGATTGGTGAATGCGCCAGGAAACTTTGTGAACCGGAGCCATGATATAATATTAAAAAACTGCATACAAAAAATGCATTCTTAACTTAAAGTGCATCTCAAAGAAATTCAGAACTCGTCAAAAGGGAACTTGCACATAAAAATATTTTTGCATAAAATTGTGAATTTATGTTTAAAAATGTTATATCCAAAATATTACGTCTTAACAATAAATGGTGTACGTACAACAACTGATCAAAGTTCCGCGCCCAAAATTTCCGTTTCAAACAACTTCAAAAGCGCGAGCTGGGGTCTGACGTCACTAACCACTGTTCTCGTTTGCCCGTTCGGTGAGCTATTGCATTGAATGCATTTTGTCATTGCTAGTTGTGCGTGTCGAATAACTGTGTTGCTTGCTAGGTGTTTATATTGTGTATTTAGTGTATAATATACTTTATCAAAATTGAAAACAAATCTGCGTAATATAAGTACTATATAGTGCCGGAATGTCAAAGCACAACTGTCAGAATATCCATTTTTTTGGTACATTAAAATAACAGTTAAAAAATAACATTTTTTTACTCTATCAGCAGAACCAAAAACGTCGATTAAAATGGCTAAAGGCAGGAAAAAAGACCTTTCACAAAGTAGCAAAGGTCTTTATTTCTGTGAGGATCATTTCGATGTGAGTATTTATCTAATTAGGTACCTAATAAGACATTTTCTATTTCAATAAAAAATATTAGTTGTCGTTTCATGAAATGTGCCTACTTAAACTTGTTTTTGGTTACAGTTGGAACAAGACATGGATAACTATATATAATTCAAGATTATGGGTGGTCCCAAAATTATTAAGTCAGGTGTTGTCCTGCACATATTTGATTGTCAACCAGATAGAAAACGAGCTTTTTCTCAGCCTGTGAGGGAAGCAGCCCTTGAAAGATCTAAACGACAGCTTCTTGAAGATTGCGCTTCTACATCTAAGTCTGTTCTAGAGGACAATGATGATAAGAGACAGTGTGATCCTAATTTCACAAACTTAGTTTAATCAGGACCTGAATTAAACCACCAGCTTTACCTCAAAAATGGTATCTCAATAAAGGTATTCAGTGTAAATTTCAAAGGAGTGTTATAGTCGGGTTGTCACCATTGCAAATACATAATAAGGATGCAGGAACTTCACTTATAAAAGACTTAAAACATTATTTGAAGATACAAAAAGTGAATCAGGAAGTTCTGTATTTGAAGATAATAGTGAATATAGTGGTAGTGATGACTATTGGTACAATGAAAGTGATTCTGTATCTTGTGATGAAGATGCGAAAGAAGAGGAAGCAAAACAATTTAAAAGTTTGTCTCTGATTTGTACAGTGATGAAGTTTCAATACAGACCTAGATTGTATACGTTTCATTTTATACGTTTTAGTTAACGGAAATAAAACACAAACAATGGATCTATTTTTAACTCTAAAAAAGGTAAGAACAGGACACACATTTATGTCTCTTGGAGATGATTTCGCCATAAACGAAAGAAATGCTTTGAGAATATTTGCAAAATCTGTTCAATTAATTAGTAAATATTTAAGATCTTGTATTTTTAATCCCCAAGTTAGTTCAATACGGTTCAGTTAAACTAAACTTACCCTTAGCACTTCAATTATTAAAGACGATTAAAATGTACTATACAATCCCCAGAATAACCTAATCGCTTTGTTTTGAAAAAGCCTCATGAGTAATAGTACTTCTGCGTTTTAAACCCTTTTAGTCCAGAAAGCCACTGCGCATCCGCTAGGAAAAATATTCTAATTCGGATTTTTTGCACAATCTTACTCAAAAAGGACTCCTTTTAACAAATTTCCATGTTGCCAGGACCAAAAGGTGGTCAAACATTTTTTAAACGTTTTTTTTTTGTTTTTTTCCTAAAATTATTTTTATTGCATGGAAAAAAGTTATTTAAGGTTTTTTGGATCATTTCAAACAGAAAAGGTATTTAGTGACTTTTTTCTAAAAATGATAGTTTTTGACATATAAGCGATTAAAAATTGAAAAATTGCGAAATCGGCCATTTTTAACCCTCAAAGACTATGTGAAAAACTGAAAATTTGAATGTTGCCAAGGTAGGTAGATACTCTTTAAACATCGATTGATGAAATCCCGAAGAGTTTTTTGCAATACAATATTCAAAACTCCTTTGTTTTTTAATTGCGAATCAAGCGTGCGAGACACTATTTTCCACCGACAATATGGTGCAAATGAAAGGAATAAATTCGTTATTTCGAAAATCGGCGACTTTAAGGAAAAATCCCGAAACAGGTCGATTTTTATTTTTAAGTTATGATATTGTGGCATATATGGTATACTAGTGACGTCATCCGTCTGGGCGTGATGACGTAATCGATGATTTTTTTAAATGAGAATAGGGGTCGTGTGGTAGCTCGTTTGAAAGGTTCTTCAAATCTCTATCAAGTAATGTAAACATTTACATAATTTTTTATACAGGGTGTCCTTCTACTTCTTTTTTGTCAAATAATTTAATTTAATAAAAATTTTTTGGACACCCTGTATAAATAATTATGTAAATGTTTATATTACTAAATAGAGAATTGAAGAACCTTTCAAATGAGCTAGCACACGACCCCTATTCTCATTTAAAAAAATCATCGATTACGTCATCACGTCCAGATGGATGACGTCACTAGTATGCCATATATGCCACAATATCATAACTTAAAAATAAAAATCGACTTGTTTCGGTATTTTCCCTTAAGGTCGCCGGTTTACGAAATAACGAATTTATTCCTTTCATTTGCACCATACTGTCGGTGGAAAATAGTGTCGTGCGCGCTTGAGTAGCAATTAAAAAACAAAGGAGTTTTAAATATTGTATTGCAAAAAACTCTTCGGGATTTCATCAATCGATGTTTAAAGAATATCTACCTACCTTGGCAACATTCAAATTTTCAGCTTTTCACATAGTTTTTGAGGGTTAAAAATGGCCGATTTCGCAATTTTTCAATTTTTAATCGCTTATATGTCAAAAACTATCATTTTTAGAGAAAAGTCACTAAAGACCTTTTCTCTTTGGAATGATCCAAAAAATCTAAAAAAAACTTTTTTCCGTGCAAAAAAATAATTTTAGGAAAAAAACAAAAAAAAACGTTTAAAAAATTTTTACCACTTTTTGGTCCTGGCAACATGCAAATTTGTTAAAAGGAGTCCTTTTTGAGTAAGATTGTGCAAAGAATCCGAATTAGAATATTTTTCCTAGCGGATGCGCAGTGGCTTTCTGGACTATTTAGAAAAGTAGCAATTTCTAAAGATTTATAAATTTCACTTTGAAACTATACCTACAATTGATTGTAGAACTATTCAAGAATACAAATTCTACCTGGTAATTTCCAATTAAATGCGATTAGCATGTAATACACAATTCCCGTAATACTCTAATCGCGTTGTTTTCGACTCCTATCCCGGTTGACCGTGGTCCGTGACGTCAGACCAATAGAAGCACGTTCAAGCGCCTCCTAAGAAATTAGAATTTCATAGCATTTTCAAAGCCTCGTAATAAACGTATGGGTTAAAATATTTGTTTTTTTTTGCATGCAAGCGTTTTAAGATCATGTTACCTTATGTTTTTTAATATTATTGTAATATTTAAAAATTTATGCAATATGGCGTCAAAAGTGATCTCCGGAGTACCTGGTGCCCAGGGTACCTACTGTTTACCTCGTCTTGTGAAGTTTTCGGCAAATTCAATTAAAATTAGTTAAAAATCATTACTCGGGGGATTTTTGGGGCCGCTAACGACGAATATGACATCGGAAGTGATTTTTGGGAGTACCTGGTGTCCAGGGTACCTACTGTTTACCTCTCTTGTGGAGTGTTCGGCAAAAAATTTATTAAAAAATTAGTCAAAAATTACTCGGGGGTTTTTGGGGTCGCTAAAGACGAATATGACATCGGAAGCGATCTCCGGAATACCTGGTTCCCAGGGTACCTACTGTTTATCTCGTTTTCTGGAGTTTTCAGCAAATTCATTAAAAAATTAGTCAAAAATTATTAGTCACGAGATAAACAGTAGGTACCCTGGGCACCACGTACACAGGACATCACTTGCGATGTTATATTCGTCGTCAAAGAGCCCAAAAACCCCTAAGTAATGAATTTTGACTAATTTTTTAATGAATTTGCCAAGAACTCCAGAGAACAAGGTAAACAGTAGGTACCCTGGGTACTAAGTACTCCGTAGAGCACTTCCGATGTCATATTCGTCGTCAGTGACCTAAAAACCCCTGAGTAATTATTTTTGGATATTTTTTTAATGAATTTGCCGAAAACTGCATAACAAGTATGTACCCTGGGCACCAGGTATTCCGGAGATCGCTTCCGATGTAATATTCGTCGTTAGCGACCCCAAAAACCCCAAAGTAATTATTTTTGACTAATTTTTTAATAAATTTTTTGCCGAAAACTCCACAAGACGAGGTAAACAGTAGGTACCCTGGGCACCAGGTACTCCGGAAATTACTTTCCATGTCATATTCGTCGTTAGCGGCCCCAAAAAAACCCCGAGTAATGATTTTTGACTAATTTTTAATGAATTTTACAAAAACTCCACAAGACGAGGTACACAGTAGGTACCCTGGGCACCAGGTACTCCGGAGATCACTTTTGACGTTATATTCGTTTTCAGCGACCCCAAAAATCCCCGAGTAACAAAATTGAACTCATTTCCGCCGATAATTGACGAGTTCTGAATATGTTTTTATTGTCTGTTTGAGATGCACTTTAAGAATGAATTTTTTGTATGCAGTTTTTCGATATTATATTACGGCTCCGGTTCACAAAGTTTCCTGGCGCATTCACAAATCGAATGCAAAAATAATTATTAAGATCCGTCTTGTCCTTTTTTTTCGGAGGTTCAGTGCTTTATTGCTTCGACTATTAACTCAGAAGAAGAAGAAGATGGAGTTTACATATACACACATCACACTGTTTAGCTACGGAAAGCTATCAGCAGAAGCATAAGATCAAGTAAATAGAGCAAAGGGAGCCGCAGGTTGCCTGAATGAAACAATATGGATAAATAAACATATCGGGAAAGAAATGAAATGCAGAATTTACAACATAGTCAGTGCCGGATTTAGGGTACTTGCGGCCCTAGGCCAAATTACCCCGAACGGCCCCCGATAACTTCACGATTATGTAATTAAAGCACAAAGATTTAATAATGATAGTAATAATTACAACTTGTATTTTAATTTTACTTTTTAAATATCGTAATACAAATTAAAGTATAACAAAAAAAGTAAAATTTCGTAAAGTATAACATAAATGAATAGAAATGCCTGTACTGTTCTATTTGAATACGGACATAAATAGGTTGAAATGAATTCACTACTTAAATAATCTTGGTTTGCAAATTTGGCTAAAGCCCCAAAACAGCTCTAACAACACTTTCTATATTTGTAGAAATTTCGAAAAAGAAAATTTATAGAAAGAATTCTATATTTATAGAAGCCTTTGAGATGTTGTTTTTTGGAAGAATCCTAAATATTGTAAAAAACCGAAAAACGAGTTATCTAGACATAATTCACAGAGGAGAAAGATACAACTTTTTACGACTCATAATGGAAGGGAAAGTGGAAGGAAGAAGAGGTTCAGGAAGAAGAAAATGCTCCTGGCTGAAGAACGTGAGAGACTGGACAGGTATGGACACACATTCGATACTAAGAACCTCTCAAGATAGAGAGCAATTTGCTGTAGCTATAGCCAACCTTCAGTAATGGAGAAGGCACCTTAAGAAGAAGACAGAAAATATATAATTCAAAATGTTAGCAAACAGCAGTTATTTGTAAAATTATTAATATTGCTAAAATTATTATATTATTAATTAGTATTGTAGTTAATTGTTAAAATTAAATACCATTTGTTTCATTCCGAGGGAAAAGTACAGATGACAACAAAAGACTAAAAAAGCCGAGTTGAAAAGACATTATAAGTAAAAGAACAAGCAAAATAATATGAACTGTACTAGTAATATGCTACGGTACTGAAAAATAAAAATATAAATGCCTGGTTGCACCAACAAATCTTAAGACCCAGCTTAAGCTAGCTCAGCTTATAGATAGGGCTGATTTAAATGTCACATACATTGCACAACAATTTTGAATTCTTATCAATGCAATCCACATGACAATATATTGTAGCAAGCTGAAAATTGATCTAAGATTCAATGGTGCAACGCATATGTTTCTTTAATACACACCTTAAGCTTAAGATCTGTTGGTGCAACCAGGCATAAGAATACAACAAATAAACCTCTAGATTAGATCGTTCAATCCATTATTCTCTTGTACCTTAAAAACCTCAATGTCATTTTCTTAAATTCTTAATTTGTATAAAGTTGGATTAGTGATTAACATTGACACTCACTCCATACTCATAATAAATATCATATCTAAACTCTAAACTCACTTTTGTAGCTTTTTTGGCTGCAACATCTTTAAAAATTTTAAAGTCTAAGGCTTGAAAAAGCTCAGCATTTGAAACAAAACTAGCCAAACTAGACAATCTAGAATCTTCGTAAGAAGTCGAGTTCCTCAAGTAGTTTTTTATTCTTTTCAACACGCTCAATGATCTTTCTTCAGATGCATTAGATGTCATCACGTATAGTAGAATGCGCAAAGCCGTGTCCATATTCGGAAATAATGTTGTTAACTGTTTTTCATGCATGAGTTTCAGATACTCCAAAAGTGTAGGTATTCCTCGGAGGCTTAGGCTTGGTAATCTTGTTGTCACTCTTTCTTCACCAAATATACCTTCAACAAAACCTTTGAACTGTGCACACTCTTCTCCAAAGTCACCATCTATGTCGATTCGATACTTTTTAGTCAAAATAGAAACTTTTACTCTGATTTCCTCATTGAAAATTGAAGATAAGTTGTTTAAAAATCCAAATTTTTCACTAAGACTAAAATAAACTTCGGACCTTTCGTTCTATTCTGAATAAAGCGTGTCAGTAACAAAATTGAATGTATTAATCTTTAAGTCTTCTTTGCCATTAAACTGGGGTTCAGTGGATTCATCTTCTTTGTCTTAGCCAAGGAGAGCTTTTCTTTTCGGGCGTCTTTTTATTTCAAAAATATAGTTTTCATTTTTAAACAACTCTTTCCTCTTTTTCAAAGTTGTCTTGTAGCAGTTTTTGCAATGATTTGCTACTCTTGTCAAAACATTGTAAAATATCGTACCACGTGTTTAGTAGAATAGCCATTCTCTTATTTGAAAAATTGTTTACTGATTTCAATTCAATTAGTAAAAATTTTTTTACCAAAAAAGTTTTTTTTACAAAACGCTGCGGCCCCCTGTTGCTTGCGGCCCTAGGCCGCGGCCTAGACGGCCTAGTGGTAAATCCGGCACTGACGTAATCATCACACCAATAATACCACATGGGGTAGAAATACACAGAGAGAATAGAAAGAATGCAAGAAACAGCAGAGATGAAAACCCTTAAAATATTCAATGGCAGGAGACTATGGAACAGACCTAGAAGTACAGATATACGACGGTTATTCAAGGTTTACAACATCAATGACTGGGTGAGAAATAAAAGAGTGATAAATAACAACAAATAACTAGACAACAGTGGTTATAACATAACAAGACGGTCAGTGGAAAGACCACAAAAACAATGGAACGACAACTTACTGAAGGTACATTGAAAAACAGACAATTATAGCTACACAACAACAATAACAAGTAAAAAAATCTGAACTTCTTAACATGTGGTAGGCATTTATATCACCACGCCTCCATTTGATTTTTTCCGTTATAACACAATAATAAAAAAGTGTGGTAAATAAAATTAAATATTTAGACACTTTTGAAGTCTATTTGTGCACTTACGTTCATATGAATAATATATTTATTTCACTTGCTTACGTGCATTAAAATCTTTATTATCTACCTACAATGAATCGTAGAAAATAGTTTGCGTGTACGAGTAGGTATATTCGATATATTTTATAAGTTGTTGGTATAGTTTCAATGAAAGTAAGTCTGGTAGTAATAATACAAAAATGATCAATGGGATATTTAAGCGGCGTCCTCATTGAGTTGACATTGTCGATCGACTTTGTCTATCGACACTGTCGACCGACAAATCGAAAAAGCTTCGATGTCCACACCAGGTAGGCAGAATATTTGTCGACAGTCGAAACGAAAATGTGTGACGAAGATGGCGCCAATATTGTTTGTGCCGCATTTGTTATTATCACAACTAAAAAACGTAAATTATCGTGTAAAAGTAGAAAATTAAAAGTCTTCAAAGTAGAAATTGATATAGCGGTAGTAATCTGAAGGAAGATTTGAAAAAGGATGATATCGATATGTTGAACCTTAAATACAGATGTAACGAAGGTTGCAGAAATTTTTTTTCGAATGTCGGAAAGTGAATTTGAATATTTGTTGCAAAAAATCGGGCCAAAAATTTGTAAGCAAGACACCAATTGTAGACCTGGTCTTATTTTTGTCACGTAAAAATCTTAAACTTTCATAAGCAAATCACTTACTTTTGTACACATCCTCCGTGCCACTGCCAGATTTATTGCCATCCTTTGTTTTTTATTTCTCTTGCTAACTGGCTTTAAAGATTTTTTTATTTTTTGTTCTACCACCTGCTTTTCTATATTAAATTCACTGGCACTTTCCATCAAAGCATCGTGTCTCATGTTTCGGTCTTTATAATATTTGCTTCTAGTATTCCATAGATTTGTTTTTAATTTGTAAGCTTCAATAAATGCAATCAATTTTTCTTTTTCCCATTCCATTTTGCCGACAAGTACAAAACACGAGACTTTAGATGAGGCAGACTACGCCGTACGCTGAATTATTTTTACTGTATTTTTAAATGTCGAAGGTCGAATGCACGTCCACACTTCGGATTCGACTCGACTACCCTTTGATTTTACCGACAGAGCATGGAAAACCAGTCGACACGTCGATCGACATCTTTTGTCGATCGACAAAGTCGATTGCCGCGTACACACTCAGTCGAGAGTGTCGATAAACACAGTCGATCGGCAACGTCGACTCAATGAGGACGCCGCTTAAGCAGATATCAGGTTTTACTCCAAAATACAGAGATGACTTAAAAATTTATATTATCAAATATCTAATTCGGCTATATGTTTCTTGGCGAGGGATATGCCTCGAGGACATACATAGTGTTCTCTAAAATGAGACAGTGAGATATATAGAAGGAGGTCTGTTTTTCAGTCTGTATTAGTCTGTAATTCAGAATTTATATTAGAAATTATCCACAGAGAACGGCAGTTCTCACCAGTGGCGCACAACACCCCTACAAGCGACACTATATATATACGAAATTTTCGATTTTCTAAACCTGACTGAACGGAAAATTGGGCCACATCCCATCTTAAATTTTACAAAAAGACTCGTCCATCCATATGTTACTTCTCCATTTTGGTCCAAGGGTGTGGAATTTACGGCCCTTCCCATTTAAAGCCTGTTTTTCGTTCTCGTCCCCAAAACTCCCAAAAATTTCAAAAATTTAAGCCCGACCTTTGCGGCTTCTGATAGCATAGATCATTACCTTTCCAACGCATGTTTAATTTTGAAAATCGGTTGTACCATCCAAAAGTTATCGAGCTCAGAAATATGACTCAATTTTTATTTAAAAAATGGAAAATGTTTGTGGATATGTATGTTTGTATGTATGTATGTATGTGGAAAAGTTAAACCGATCTGAATTTTTTTTTCTGTGTTTCAAGAGGGTGTGAGGGCCGATTCAGAACCGGTCTAATTTTTGACTTCTGACTACCCGTAAGTTAGCTAGAGGACTAAGTAGATACAAAATAGCATATTTTTTGGGCGTATATATCTTAGGTTCAAGAAAAGACAGGAAAACCGCAAACACACCAAATTAATAGGGTTGAGTTAAGCTTTCAAATGGCCCTTAAGCGATCAAGCTGAGACATACGCACTGCTCACCATAGCCAAAAAACTGAAAAATTAATCTTTGAAAATTTTGGTTTTTCGACAATTACTCAAAATTTCAACCTACGAATTGCGCCAATAACTGAGCGTTTGTAGAAGGACTCAGGACGCGTCTAACGGTGTATACCTTATATCTGGGAAAATTCGAATTTTTAAGTTATAGGGTTCATAAATATGATCAAATCTATTTCTTATGGGAAAAACGGTTTTTCAAGCTCAATAATTCCTGTAATACGTTCAGTTATCATACTCGATCTTGGATGCATCAGATACTACTTGTCAATACGTTTCAAATTCATGTTTAGTGATCAACATCAGGTAAGCCGTTCAGAAATTATAGAGCTCCAAAGGTATAATTAGTCCAGGAACTGAAATTTTTCACTTCGCAATTTTTACAGAATGGATAGATTTGTTTAAAAATTTGACAATAAGTAGTGGATAGTCCAAGGATCAAAATCTATATGATGCCGAAAGACGCTTTTACCAAGGGGGTAGTTGCCACCTCATCTCGAGGGTGGAAATTTTTTTTTTATATTTTGACCGGAAATGCTGGTAAAAATATTAATTATAAACAAAAAATGTTCATTATACATTTTTTTGATAAAATTAATAGTTTTCGATTTATTAGTTATCGAATCTGTTAGTTTTATATCGGAAAGATTACCAGATAACGGCAGTTCTCGCCAGTGGCGCAGAAATACACCCCCCTACACGCGACACTATTATATACACGAAATTTTCAATTTTCTAAATCTGACTGAATTGAAAATTGTGCGAAGTCCCATCTTCAAGTTCAGAAAAAGAATCACCCATTCATATGTCAACCATCCATTTTGGTCCAAGGGTGTCGATTTTACGGCCCTTCCTATTTAGGGTCTGTTTTTCGTTCTGGTCCCCAAAACTCCCAAAAACTTCGAAAATTTAAGTCCAACCTTTGTGGTTTCTAATAGAACTGATCATTACCTTTCCAACGCATGTCTAATTTTGAAAATCGGTTATACCATTCAAAATTTATAGAGCTTAGAAATGTGACTCAATTTTTATTTAAAAAAGGGAAAATGTTTGTGGATATGTATGTATGTGTGTTTGAAAGTTAAACCGATTTGATATTTTTTCTCTGTATTTAAAGAGGGGGTCAGGACCGATTTAGAACCGGTGTAGTTTGTGACTTTTGACCACCCATAAGCCAGCTATAGGACTTTGTAGGTACAAAACGGCATATTTTTTGGGGGTATATATATTCGGATCAAGAAGAGGCATGAGAACCGCAAATATATCAAATCAATAGTGTTAACTTAAGCTTTCAAATGGTGTCCAAGCCGTCAGGATCAGACATACACACGGCTCAGTATAGCCGAAAAACTGAAAAACTAAACTTTGAAAATTTTGGTTTTTCGACAATTACTCAACATTTCAACGTACGAATTGTGCCAATAACTTAGCGTTTGTATAAGGACTCAAGACGAATCTAACGATGTATACCTCATATCCGGGAAAATTCAAATTTTTAGGTTATAGGCTTCATAAATATGATAAAATCTATTTTCTGTGGGAAAAACGGTTTCGAAAGCTAAATAATTCCTGTACCTAATAGCTTCAGTTATCATACTTGACCTTAGATCCATCAGATACTACTGGTCAATATGTTTCAAACTCATGTTTACTGATCAAAATCGGTTAAGCCGTTTAGAGAAGTTATTAAGATACAAAAGTATAATCCAATTAACGATTATTCCCCAAATGGTTTATGAGTTGTAGTGGTTACGACGCTAAATTTGATCTGGCAACGGGCAATCCGACTTCATTTACCGGCCATCTCAATATATATTTTTTTTTTCAATCTATTTCGAATAGAAAAAAATGTAGTGTACATTCGATGGACACTAGATGATTTGGGAGATAATGCAACAAAGGTGACCATTTATAAAGCTTGACGTGTAATAGAGGAACATTGCATTCAACTTCATACATTTAATTTATAAATAACTTTGAAAAACTCCTGATACAAGAATAAAAAACCGCTAAACGCCGTAAAAATGAGTGGCGCATAAAATATTTCAGTTACAAAAGATCTGATATGAATGTTACGTGGCGCGAAAATGGATTTTCATTTGATGCAAAACAAAATTCTAGTTTTATTTTAAAAGATTTTTCCATAATATTTACTAAATTTGAAGTAAACGCGCCACAAAAGACTTTCAAAATTCAAACTGTATCAAAGTTACTCTTTTGTGGCGCGTTTACTTCAAATTTAGCAAATATTATGGAAAAATCTTTTAAAATAAAACTAGAATTTTGTTTTGCATCAAATGAAAATCCATTTTCGCGCCACGTAACATTCATATCAGATCTTTTGTAACTGGAATATTTTATGCGCCACTCATTTTTACGGCGTTTAGCGGTTTTTTATTCTTGTATATTTATACTATGCATTGGTTATACAAGGTGTTCAATTTTTCACATGCAAAAAATAATCCTATATGCTTTACTGTATGACACCCGTAATTACAATCCTTAATTTTAAAATATATTCAAAAAAGAATGTGGGTGTACTTTGTACGCCCGTAAAAAGTTATACTTCTCTTATATGATTTTAATGAAATAAATATATTTTAAATAGTTTATTTTTATTTTATTTAAATATTAAACTAATTTTAATGCTTACCACTTTCCAAAAATAAAAAAAAAGAATAGGAATGGTCCGGGTTTGAACTCAAGATCTCTCGATCTCTAGCCGAATGCTATACCAGTAACGCTACGAGCCCTCTGTTTGTGTAGTCTCGGACATAATGACAATTCATGGTCATGGTAACAAACAGACGAAGTGAAGTATGATAAATAAATATAAATGTTTTAATAATAATACTTATCTTACTCCCGAGGAAGACAAATCCAAACACACAAAAATTATAATAAATATATTTACTAAAAACACTAATATATTCTTTTCACACCTTTTTTTGCACTGATATATTTATACATAATTTGAAAGATTTAGCAACTCCATACTGTCATTACTGTCTGTGTGCGCATGCGCGCAGAATAATAAAAATTCACTCCCAATCGCGCCTAAAGAAGTATAACTTCAATAAAATAAACGGTTTCGTTTTAATTCAAATCGAGTCTCTTGCCATCCTCTGACTCCGTGTTTCGGGGTCTACACCTTATCAAAGAGGCTTCGCAAGAAGACTGATCTAAATCAAAAGTCATTTTCATTCATTTAAAGTATTCCTTATTCCAACCCTTACTAATAATTCTCACTACTGTTTCACCCCACTCCCTACCTACCCATACAGACAATGCTGAGACATCGCTACGCGCGAATCCGTCTCAGCCTGTATTGATTATCTTCCCTGGTGATCACGAACCACGATCGCTTTCGACAGCTTTTAATCACTGCTTTCTTCGCTTGAAGGTAAAATACGCAAGCCTTTCTTTGGGCTAAATCTCACTATGAAAACGAGCACTGTGAACAGTAATTCTCTTCCACTACGACCCGCTGAAGGGTGTATGCGCTTGGACCTTTCTTTGGATGCCATGCCATTACCGTTGAACAAACGCTATTATTATCTATGCAATAGTCTAAAATAATAATTCGACTTAAAATAACCACTAATCCGTCAAAAACAATTAAAATTGGTGCAAAACAGTTGTGAAATCGTGTGAAAACCGCCAATGTGTGTTCGCGAGACGCAGGTAAAAACAGCAGCAAAACAGGACTTTGCTAAGACATTTTATGAATTTATAATATGACCAGTCTTATCACAATCCCTCTAACATTCCACTTCTTAAATCAGCAACCTAAAAACATACAGTCCACATCTATAAAATTATGATAATCCTTTCATATACCTATGCCTCTATTGTACACCGGATGGTCCATAAGTTAGCTGCCGCAGGATATTCGTATAAGCTAATAGAAGCAAATAAGTAGTTCAAGCATTAATGTGAGGCAAACAAAGACATACTCACACATATGTAAAATTGCTCATTATGTAGTAATCATTGAATTGAGCTGCTCCTTTCGATTTTAAGGTGTAGAGTGGACTGTAAATTTTTAGGGGGATAAAAAGGCCACGGTGAGCAGACCTGTTATAACTATTCTGTGTAGATATTACTCGTTTGGGTTGATTAAAAAATGCTGAACTAAATATTATGTCATTTAATGACAAACAAAGAATAAACGTAGCAGCGTCAGCCAAGATGCCGTTTTCTTTGAAAAATGCTTCTATGGGACTAAATTGTAATAATTTTTGTTGAAACTTTACCGCGCTGAGCAGATGGGACGTGAATTATAAATTGTAAAATTCCCTCATCTTCCTTAGTCTCAGCATCCGTTATGGCTTGCAAATTGTAGAAGCCCCGGAGGTGTAACCAGAGAAGGTTCCCATTGTTTTCAGTCTGGTGGGATGTAGAGTAGCATTATGTTATTTTAAATGCCATTAGATTGAAAACTTAGTCTTTTGATAGCAGTTGCCGCTAGGGCATCTATGCCATTTCGTTCGTTGCAATCCGTGACTGCACGCCGGGGTTTGTTTTGGTTGGATCAGGGACAGCAGCATATGTGCCTCCTGATGAGAGACTAATAAGTTTCGAAACCGGTAGAGGTGCTTGCGGCACTCTCTGATTGGACTAGAATAATATGGCGCGGCGGTAGTTTCGTGTTGCAACGAAATTGAAAGTGGTTATTCATTTTTGATTTACTTTACTCTGATTGGAGTACGAAGGGAACTATTTTCGTTGGAACTTTACCGCGCTGAGCAGATGGGACGTAAATTGTAAATTGTAAAATTCCCTCATCTTCCTTAGTCTCAGCATCCGTTATGGCTTGCAAATTGTAGAAGCCTCGGAGGTGTAACCAGAGAAGGTTTCCATTGTTTTCAGTCTGGTGGGATGTAGAGTAGCATTACGTTATTTTATATGCCATTAGATTGAAAACTTAGTCTTTTAAATTGTAATAATTTATAAGAATTTTTCTTATTATTTTATTATTTACTATTCTACATCTTAGCAAATTTGTAGTGATTATGAATGTTGGTTTCCGATTTAGGTCTATTCTGTGTTGCTTTTACTGCACCCGAGAAGCTTGTGTTGAGTAGTTTCTTAAGTATGTCTATATATTTGGTTAGTAGTTGGTTAGCCCTATACATCTCCTTCGCTTTGGTTTTTCATGAACCATTAACACTTTACATTGTCGGCATAGAAACCAGTCCAGTTTTCCAGATCAGTGGCAAATATAACACCATATATTTTAAATCTGTGTGTGTGTGTGTGTGTGTGTGTGTGTGTGTGTGTGTTTATGTTTTATTGGAACTGGTTTAAGCAACCGACTGGCCAGTATTTTAAATATAAATGGATCAATTACATAAGGATTATGCAGTTATTCAACGAGAGTTCTTAAATGAAAACTTTAAGGAATGGATTAGTCTGCACAATGCACAACACAATTGAATAGCCTCCATGATCGCCGTGTCTGAAACGGATATAATACGGAATATATAATATAAACGGACATAATGTGGAATACCTATAAATCATTGAAATCTTGACATTAGTAGTAGCTTCATTGACATCTGGTTTGATAATAATATTTAAATACTTACTGTTATTGCATTACTGACGACTAACCTTTAGCCTACTGAATAAAATTTAATCTATTATCATCTCTTTTAGTGGTTGTGGTAGTGACGACGAAGTCGATTCAAAGTCCTGTGGCTTGCCTCAAACAATCGGTCCTTTCAGAAATTTGGTAGACACAGAACATTGCGGCTTACCATGGACCACCATCTCTTCTGAACATCTAATCCTGGCTTATCCTCAGCACCAGTTCAGACTTCTGGCGGAACTACAGAGCAAAAAGCAAGAAGATGGGAATGGGTGAGTCAAGTCAAATTTTTATAGCTTGGTTCATATATATAATGGATTTCTACGGCTGTCGCCGCCTCTCCATACCCAGCTTCCAATTTTTTCTATCGTAACACGTATCTTCATCTAATTGCCTCGAATCCATTGCGTACTGAATATTGTCCCTCCAGCTTCTCCGTGGTCGTCCCCTTCTTCTTCTCTCCGGTGGGACCCACTCTAATATTTTTCTCGGCCAGCGAGTCTCATTCATTCTTTTAACGTGCCCGAACCATGTCAGCTCTCTCTTTTCAATATCGTCCATTATAGTTTTTTCCACCTTCATACGTTCTCTAATTGTTTCATTTATTACATGTTCTAATCTGGAAACCTGACAACTTCTCCTCAAGAAGTCCATTTCTGTACTAAGTAGCTTCTTTTTATTTCTTGCACTTATGTCCCAAACTTCTGCACCGTAGATTGTAGCGCTCTTCATTATACTTTCATATATTCTTTTCTTTGTTTCCTTCCTGATATCTTTGTCCCATAAAATTGAATTGAGGGATCTAGTGATGCTTCTACCTTTATTGATCCTGTGTTGTATTTCATCTTCACTATTTCCTCGTTTGTTAAATATAGCTCCCAAATATTTGCATTGTTTCACACCAACAATATGTCCTTGTTCCAATGGTAGGTTTTCAATGTCTTCGTTTCCCACTATGAAGTATTCTGACTTATCCATATTTATTACTAATCCTGCCTGTTGGTAATGCTCATTTAGCTTCCGTATCATATAGCTTAAGTCATCTTGATCTTGGGCTATTACAACTTGGTCGTCCGCAAAGTATAATGTAAATAGGGAGTCATCTCCCACTTCCAGTCCCATCGGTTTTACTGCTTTTGTCCACCTCTGTAAGGATTGGTCAAGGTATATTTTAAAGAGAGTGGGAGATAGACAACATCCTTGTCGGAGGCCTTTTGAAGTATTAAATGCCTCAGTGAAATTTTTGCCGTTTAGCTTGGTTTAAATTGTTCCAAATATTGATATAATATTTAAATGATAAATAATGATTATTTCATTAATAGGAGATTCTGACCAATAGAAAGCTACAGAAATAAAAATTAAAGTGATTATTTTTTAATGATTTTAACTTCCATTCGTATAGTAAGATTTTTGATCACGTGTTTAATTCTGTCCAATCAGATTATTATTTCATCAGTGTGTGTGTGGAAAGATAATGGCATGGAATCAAGTCCATTTGCCACAGAAAGTTGTAAAAGGAATTTTCTTATAGTATAATTACAGAGATGTGGGTTATGCCGTTTTAAATTTGTATTTTATTTTCTTTAATAAAATTTACTAAAAGTTCCAAGGTGTTTTTATTGGCAGCTAACAAAATGTGTGTGAGATTTAATGGAAGAAAATATTTCATTTCAATAAGTGTACGAATTAAATCATTGGATTTTTTAAAATGTTTTTTGCAACCGAAAAATATATGATTTAGATCTCCGTAAGAGTTCTGATCACAACTACAGGCCGAGGACTGTATAATGCCCAGCTTAGCAAGGTGCGATGGAAATCGCCCATGATTTGTTTTAAGTCGAAAAACACTTGCCGAAAAGAATTTTGAAGTAGGGTAGTTGAAAATATATAGAGGTGGGGATGGTAGCGTAGGATGTATTTTAAAGTAGGTATTTTGTGAGTTTTCTACAGTATTTTCCCACTGTCGTTCCCATTTTAATCTTATTTTATTTTTTATCAAATGAAAGACGTCTGGTAATGTATAAATATTACAAAGAACTCCGTTAAGTACTGCTTCCTTAGCCAAACTATCAGCTTTTTAATTACCTAGTATACCTGTATGACCTTTGACCCATACAAATGTTATATTTAAATCTGCTATCAAATTTTTTAAATTGCATAATATAGGACATTTCATTCTTTCAAATTTTATGCTTTTTATTGACTCCAATGCAGACTTAGAATCAGTTAGTATTACTCCATCTCGTAAATTATTTGATGTTAACCAAGTAATGCCCTTCCAAATTGCTATAAGTTCAGCAGTATATATGCTACATATTGATGGTAATTTAAACATAAATGATTGTTTTGTATTTTGGATAAAAACTCCACAACCAACTCCGTGTTTTGTTTTTGATCCATCTGTATATATAAATGGCTTATTGACTAATCCACCTAATATGGATTTTAGAAGGGTGTGATTTATATGATGGTATTCTGTATAATTGGGTATTATGACTCTGTGTGGTTTTATTAGTGATCTATAGGGTATGGTACACATAAACAATGTTTTATTTTTACCAAAAGAAATGTGATCAGCATTGGTCTCAACGAAAGCTTCTGCCAGTGGAGGAGAATTCTTTATTTTCCAAAAGCGGTTTGTTAAATCTTCTTTTGCAATATCACTTAATTTGTTGATCATGTTTGACTCTAAGGATTTTAGTTTTAAGAGATATTTTTGTGATAATAGCTGCCGACGCAAATCCAAAGGCAATTCATTACATTCTTCCAGTATTGCTTTCACCGGTGATGATATCATTCCACCTATGCAAGTTCTAAGACATTTATATTGAACTCTGTTTATTTTGTTTAGATTGGTGTTACAAGCAGATCCGTATAAACAACATCCATAGTCAATGATAGACCGCACATAGGCTCTATAAAACAATAAAGCTATACCAGTAGCTGCGCCCCAACTTCGATTTGTTACACACCTAAGCAAATTATAGCCTTTCTCACATTTGTTTATTAAGTGACGTATGTGACTCGACCATAGTAACTTGGTGTCAACAATGATACCTAAATACTTAAACTCTTTAACTACCGATAAGGTACGCCCACACAGAGTTAATCTCTCTGGTGCACGTAGTCTATGCCTGGTAAAAAACATAATAGAGTATTTTTCTGTTGAAAGGGTCATACCAGTTTCTTCTGTCCATGTACTTACCTTATGCATAATATTATCAAGAGCCTCAGTGCATGCTTCATAACTATTTTGGATGGTGTATATACAGATATCATCTGCATATTGTATGCAATTTACGGAATTATGAAATAGTGAATGAATATTGGCAGAATATATATTAAAGAGTATAGGACTAAGTACGGATCCCTGTGGCAACCCATGATAAACAACCCTTGGACCATGTAACACATTTCTATGGTCTCTAATATAGACATGTCTAGAAAAATATAGTTGCAATATATTTAGAGCAGTCGTTTCGCTAAGACCAATCTTAACCATTTTCTGTTTAAGTATATTTATATTTACAGAGTCGTAAGCCCCTTTTATATCTAGGAATAAACAAGCTAGATACTTGTTGCCAGAAAAGGCAATCTGGATGTCATTTACTAAATGAGTTACTGCATCCAAAGTACCATATCCCCTTCTAAAACCGTATTGAGTATTAGGTAAGATATTGTTATACTCGATGTACCACTCCAGTCTTGTTTTTATCATTCTTTCGAACGTTTTAGTTATACATGACATTAAAGATATAGGGCGATAAGAGGAAGGCATATTTCTATCTTTAGTAGGTTTTAAAATTAAACAAATGGTAATTTGTTTGAGATGCTCAACATAGTTTGAATTCACCCACCAATCATTGTATATATTTAGTATAAAATTTTTAGCAACTTGGGGAAGATTTTTAATAATGTCATATGTAACATAATCATTACCCGGAGCAGTACATCTAGAGGTCTTAATTGAAGCTTCAAGTTCTGTTATATCAAAAGGTGCATCCATGTAGTGGCTGCCAATTTTCTCGTTCGGACCTTCAAGCATATTTGGCACAAAACTAGGTGCTACAATATCAAAAATTTGGTTTATTAGTTCTTCAGATAGAGGATGTTTATTAAAAGTTGAGTTTTTGTTCGATATTTTTTTTATAAAACTCCAAATTTTTGATATTGGGGTATTTTTATTTAATTTGTTAATCAAATTTTTCCAGCATAGTTGTTGCTTTTGTTTAAAAAGTAATTTAGCTTTGGCCTGAATATGCTTAAACTTGAGGTAATTTTCATAATTCGTGGTCATTTTATATTCATGGTATGCGTCTTTTCTATCATTAACAATTAAAGTGCATTCATTATCCCACCAAATAGGATTTGGAGGTTTTTTACTGTTACCTGAACGAGATTTCATTGACCTAGAAGTTGCATCATTTATTACTTTCATAAAAAAATCAAAGGAGTTATTATTACTGTTATTGTTATAGATTTGTGTTTCGATTAGGTTTTGAAAAAGCGTCCAGTCAGCTGAAGACTCAATCCATTTTCTAGAAGGTGTTTTGTTAGTGGGGATATATTCCCGAGATATAGTAATATGGATAGGGAGATGATCTGAGCCAAGTGTATCATTCAGAGGATTCCATTCAGATAAACTTAAAAGGCTAGGTGAGACAAAGGTAAGATCTATGGCAGAAGGTCTTTCGTTAGGTCTGACTATCTTAGTAGGTCGTCCGTCGTTTAAAATAATTAGGTTAGTTTCTTCTATAGCTTCTACAAGTCGATTTCCTTGTGAGTTATCTATTGTAGAGCCCCAAAGACTGTGATGACAGTTAAAATCACCGCATATAATGACATCACCCTGTAGTTGTGGAAAAAGATTATTCCAGTCAGTCTTAGTTGCTTTTATGTTGGGAGCTTTATAAATGGAGGCTAAGGATATCTTAAGGTCATCGATATATGCTGCACATACTTCTATTTTGGAATTAAAGTTTTTACGAATTGAAATTTCATGATAGCATAGGGAATCTTTAATAAGTATGGCAGTGCCTCCGAATCCATCAGTTCGATCTACATGTAATATATTGTAAGTTGGTAAATGAAATATTTTCTTTTTAGATAACCAAGTTTCGTTAAGCATAATTAAATCAAATTTAACAGCGTGATCGTTTAGAAAATTAATAAGATTAGCTTTGTTTTTAGTAATGGAGTTACAATTCCATTGCAATATATTTATCATCTACTTAATAATAATTTTCGTCACTATCACTATCATTGTATTGTATCGTATCTAAGATTGTTCTGAGTTCTGTTTGTGTTTCCTGGATAACTAGTGGATCTGGGTTTACCAAATTAAATTTTTTAAGCATATTTTCAAAAATAGAAGGAAGTTTCTGCAGTATCTGTGATTCTAATTTTTCTTTGTATGGATGGAAAGCTTCTCTATGTGGATTAGGAATGATAGGATTTGAAGCGGTATTTTTAAGTTTAAATGAAGGGGGTTTATTAACTGAAAGGGGCGAACTTACTTTGCGCTTTTTCGGCTGTTGGTAATGTGGACGTGGTACCCAATTTTTATTACTCGTGGAGGGGGAATTGTTCGTGTCAATATTACCATTCAGCTCAGGGAAATTGTTTAAATTATTTAAAATATCGAAATTATTATGTGTTACTATTTTAGCGTAAGACGGATTTCTTACAATAACTTCAGCTTCTTTAAATGATACATTTTTTTCAGACATGATCTTTTTAATTTTTAATTGTTCCTGGTATTTCGGGCAAATTTTTGATACGGACTGATGGTCATGCTTTTCACAGTATATGCAGTAAGTGTCAAGAAGTGCAATCGGTATCATCATTTTCATCGTGGGTTTGACCACATTTTTTACATTTAGTTGTAGTGCTTTTACAGTATTTGGCTGTGTGGCCATATCGAAGGCACCTGAAACACTGAACTACAGGATATATGTAGGGCTCTACAGCAAATCTCACCAAATCAATTTTAACAAATTTTGGCAAACTATTTCCTAAAAACGTCAAGACGATCATTTGTCTAGGGACAAACTGTGTCTCATTATCAGAATCAACTATCCTACGTTTCATTCTTTTTACATCTACAACTTTATGTTCACTTTCGATATTCTCCATTATATACTTTTCGGACAAAAATGTGTCAATTTGTCTGATAATTGCCTTTTTATGGTTGAAAAAAATAGGTATATACGCGATTAAATTGTTATCTTTTATTAATTTATGTCCTATAATGGCATTAGCAATATTATAAGATTTAAAAATAATTTTTACTTTATTTCTCCCGACTAATTTTATGTCAATAACATGTGTGTTAAAAGTAGTATTTTTATATAAATAGTGCCCAACTTTAACAGCCGATAAATGACTTTTTTGATCAACCGGTTCAACGATAACATAGTACGGTCCGATGTCTGTCGAAATATATTTGTTGTCTAAATTATATATTTTATTATCAATTTCCATTTCGCCTTGTATATCTTTCTCATCTGGTGGGTCTTTTCCAGACGGGGGAGTACCCCCGTCGGAAGAGTTACTCATTATAATATTAAAAAACTTGTACTTACCTTAACTATGGGTTTATGAAATAACAAACCAAAATAAAATATCTACCTGCCTAAATTCGAGCAAAAAGTAATTAAGCGCGTGTAACAAAACCAACCTTACTGTTCGGAAGACACACTAATACTGTATTTCATCGGTAATTTTCTACTGTAGAAAATTACAGTGATTATTTCATTCATAGGAGATTCTGACCAATAGAAAGCTACAGAAATCTGAATTAAATCGATAATTTTTGATAATCTCCCGTCGTTAAGTATATTACGTCAGATGCCCTTCGTTGCTACGAAAAAATACATTCAGTGACATTAATGACAATTAATGTTTTAAAAATTATAAAAGTGATGACTTTCAGTCGTCAAATATTTATAAAATCTGTGTGTTTAATGGTACTTACATAAATAAATTACAATAAAATTTTGGTTTTGAACAGTTTTATTCATGAAATAATCGCAACAAATTGCACTCGACCTCTGAAATTAATATAGAATTTTTGCTCTCGTGGCACTCTAGTGACACAAAGTGTCACTCGGGAAAAATTCAATAATTTCAGAGCTCTTGTGCAATTACTACTGAGAATTTTTTTTTAAGTAGATTGTTTCTGTTTAATTGCAACCAGTCTCATAGTTTTGACAACTGTCACATTTAAGAAAATATGCATAATATACTTTTAGTTCTGCATCTAATGTCAAATTGTCACGAGGAGAACACAAATAAGCAAATTTAAGTGCTCGATTTACTTCGGTAAGATTATTTCATGAAGAAAACTGTATTTATAAATAAATTAACTAATATTTTATTAATATCTTCATCTTAATATTTGCTAAACTGTGCTTTTCACTTTGACAAGTTGAAAAATGTGTGTCACATTAATTGGGATCAATGTCACTGACTGTTTTTATATAAAGACTTGAATTTTGTATGTAAGTATTAAAAAATAATCTTACGAATATCACACGACAGTAAGAATAAATAAGAAAATAATGCTTCATTTTTTCTCAAATTTATTGTCATTGGGCAATAGCCACTCGAGCAATGCGGGCTCTCGTGTCTATTGCCAGACAACAAATTTTCGAAAAACTGTCGCATTATTGTCAATTTATTCTCACTCTCTTGTGATATTGAAGATATCAATAAAATATTAGTTAAAATTATTTAAAAAGACCGTTTTATTCATGAAATAATCTCAGCGAATTATCCTGGATCTCGAAAATTATTATTGACTTGTTGCCCTCGTGCCACTTTGACATAATTTCACTCCCCTTCGGGACATGAAATTAAAACTGTCAAAGTGTTGCTCGGGAAAAAAAATCGATACTTTTAGAGCTCTCGTGCAATTACTACTGATTATTTCATTCATAGGATATTCTGACCAATAGAAAGCTACAGAGATGCAAATTAAGGTGATAATTTTTGATAATCTCCCGTGGTTAAGCATATTACGTCAGATGCCCTTCGTTGCTATGAAAAGATACATTCAGTGACATTAATGACAATTAATGTTTTAAAAATTATAAAAATGGTGGCTTTCAATCGTCAAATATTTATAAAAACTGTGCGTTTAATGGTACTTACATAAATAAGTTACAATAAAATTTTGGTTTTGAACAGTTTTATTCATGAAATAATCGCAACAAATTGCACTCGACCTCTGAAATTAATATAGAATTTTTGCTCTCGTGACACTTTGACATAATTTCACTCACCTTCGGCTCGTGAAATTAAAACTGTCAAAGTGTCACTCGGGAAAAATTCAATAATTTCAGAGCTCTTGTGCAATTACTACTGATAATTTTACGAGTTTAAATATTTATTCATTCAAAATGACATTAGATTAATAACTTATTGCTAGACTAAACTGCACAAGACTAAACTGCTAAACTAAAATGCACAAAAGTTTTTACAACTTTTCCCTGGCCTGCAGCATTCATCAGAATTACACAAGGACAAAATCGATATTTATACGCTCTAGCACCACATGTTTGATATTTTTGGTCACTTTAAGAGAAAAATACAGATTTCACTTTTCTTATGTTAACAAAAATAAATAGGTAGTAATTGTCCTCTTCCTGCTACCTGCAATTCCCTTCGTAAAACTCAAGAGTCATGCGCTTGCTGAAATCACCTTAACGTCCCAAGCTCTACCCTTTAATTCTTGATGTTCTATTACGTAATTTATTCGTGTACACATAACCTTAAAATAACAACAAGACGAACCACTCCTTAATATAAGATTACAAATACTGGCGTGTGCAGAGGACCTTGATACCACAGCAAGAAGAAAGGCGGACCTGGTCCAATCGTTCACGGAATTGGAAGCTAATGAAAGCTAATGGAAAAATAATGGCGCTAATGAAACTAAGTATATGAAGGTGACAAAGAATAATCAAATAGCGAAACCCGAAGACCTAACGGTTGTAACCGTGACCCGTTAAAATGGCCCGGTCAAAACAGCCCCGTCAAAAGCCCAGTCAAAATAGCCCGGATACAAAATAGCCTCGACAAAATAGCCCGTAAACAAAATAACCACGACAAAATAGATCTCACACAAAATAGCCCCCGCCAAGACAGCCCCGACTAAAACAGCCCCGACAAAAACATCCCCAATAAAAGTTTTACCTTTTAACGGAGTACCATTTATTTTATCATCTTCTTCTTACGATGCCGTATCCTTAATAGTATGGTATAACTAGACCCAAACCCAGACATCCAAAGTGAAAGTTATCCTTCAACACCAAATTGTTCTATACGGTCCACATAATGTTCAGAAAAAAGTCACTCCATTTTGAGCGTCGGGTTTGGGGGGGGGAGAAGGGGAGACGGTAAATTCGTAGTTTTTTACGTTTATCGTAAATATTTTTAAAACTATACGATTTAGCATAAACAACCTTCTATACAAAAATGCTCTACATTAAATTTGAAATAAAAAAGGCCCTATGCATAATCCTTCTAAAATGAACGGTTTCAAAGTTACTGAGGTAGTATAGTATAATTATTGGTCCAAGAAAAGGCCTAACCTAAAAATCCAAAGTAAAAGTTTTCCTCCAACGCATATTGCTCAGTAAAAAGTTACACCATTTTGAGCGTCTGGTTTGGGGGGAGATGGGGGAGAAATCGGTAAATTAGTAGTTTTTTACGTTTTTCGTCAATATTTCTAAAACTATGCTTTAGCGTAAACAATGTTCTATACAAAAATGTTCTACATAAATTTTAAAACAAAAAAGGTCTGACACATAATTGTTATAAAATCAACAGTTCCAGAGTTACGGAGGGTGAAAAGTGGAGGTTTTCGATACTCTTTATATTTTTTGGGCAATTCCCTACTGATTTTCTTTAACAGGATTGTGTTTTATAAATTAAATTTGCTATTTCAGTGGCCAATGGTATGTTAGTGATAAGCCCTTGAAGAAACGTCAACCTCGCCACCCAAAATTATCATCAATTGCCCAAGAAATATAAAAATTATCGAAAACCTCCACTTTTCACTCTCCGTAACTCTGGAATCGTTGATTTTATAACAATTATGTATAGAACCTTTTTTGTGTTAAATTTTATGTAGATCATTTTTTTATAGAACATTGTTTACGCTAAAGTATAGTTTTAGAAATATTGACGAAAAACGTAAAAAAAACTACTAATTTACCGACTTCTCCCCCATCTCCCCCATCTCCCCCCCCCCCAAACCGGACTCTCAAAATGTTGTAACTTTTTACTGAACCATATGTGGACCATATAGAACAATTTGGTATAGGAGGAAAACTTTAATTTTGGATGTCTGCGGTAGGCCTTTTTTTGGACCAATTATACCATGCTACCTCCGTAACTTTGGAACCGTTCATTTTAGAAGGATAATGCATACGACCTTTTTTATTTAAAATTATATGTAGAACGTTATTTTTGTATAGAGGGTTATTCATGTTAAACCGCACAGTTTTAGAAATATTGACGAAAAACCTAAAAAACTACGAATTTACCGATTTCTCTCCCCTCTCCTCCCCCCCCCCAAACCCGACGCTCAGAATGGTGTGATTTTTTTCTGGACATTATGTGGACCATATAGAACAATTTGGTGTAGGAGGATAACTTTCACTTTGGATGTCTGGGTTATGTCATCTTTTGGATCAATTCTATCATACTAGGTATGTGTAAGGACTTGGCCAGTACATTTGCCCATTTAATCCTATTTGCAGCCACCCCTAATAGTTCTATGGAAGGCATATTCTTCCAGTGTCGTAGGTTTTAAAGCCAAGAGTTGCGTCCTCCTCCTGGCCCTCTTTTGCTATTTTATCATACCATCAAGAATTTAATAAATCCTCGTCAAAAACATTATTACAACATGTCCCAAAAAAATAGTAAAACAATTTTCAATATAACAATTATAATATTCAGTACCTATATTAATTCTAATATGATAAAAATAGTTATAAAACAAAATAATAAAGAATTGACATTTATATTTCCAGATTTTATTAACTTTTCTATCCAGAACTACGGAACTCCAGAATTAGTGTAAGAACTTGAACATTGTAAGAACTTGACCTAACAGAAAACACAGGGTTCGAGTTCTCTGAAGAGACTATTTTTATTTAATGTGGTTAAGATAAACATCTGAATAGAGGATAGTTAGCATTTCCGAAAAAATGGATTTTTTGTCGGGACTATTTTGTCGGGGCTATTTTGTCGGGGCCATTTTGTGGGAGAGCTATTTTTCCGCAGCTATTTTGTCTGCAGTTTATTTTGTCGGAGATATTCTGTGTGCGGGATATTATGTCGGGGCTATTTCGTCGGAGATTTTTCGACGGGGGTATTTTGACGGGGTACCGGTTGTAACATATACTTTTGAAAGAGTTCATAATATCTAAGTTCACAAATCAACCAAAGGAATGCAGTAACTGCAGAAATTAACAGACGTATATATCTAACAATTAGAGCATCCCATGGATTAAAGAAACTTTTAACATCAAACATAGTCACAAAAAGAACCAAAATATTGATATATTGTTATGCTCTGTATTTTCTCTCTGATATGAGATTGATCAGCATATTCTTATTTTGATTAATTAATTAATTAAAAGGGAAGTTCCCTAGGTTGGCTGTATACCATATAGTTAAAAAAAACTCTAACATGAAGTAAAACACTTCTATGTAATTGGTATATTTATTAAAGTTTAAAAAATCCCAATGGATGGAGTAAAGTATGTCCAATTCAGAACGTTTTCAGACCTATCGGTCCATCATCAGTGAATGTGCATACTTGCTAAATAGCCCCAGAACCAAACAATGGTTGAATTTTTAATTCGATTTACATTATTTAAAAATAATATTAAACGGGCTAAACGCCGATGTTACAGGATATAACCTAAGGGAACATGGTGAAACCCTACCAAAAAAAAAAAGTTTGCTTGTGAAGCAGTTTGGACGAGAAGGATCATTCGCAGCATCCAAGGAGCACGTGTGGGAGAATCGAGGACTACACAATCCATGAGAAGAAGTAAAGAAGAGAAAAAAAAGATTAGTCAGATTATTTGTGAAACGGAGAGTGTTGTTTTATATCACATACCATATTTGTTTATTTTTTTATTGAACAGTTCTACAGCATAATTTAGTCATTCATAAATTCAAAGAAGAAATAAATCTTCTATTCAAAAGGTAAAAAGTAAATTTTGTTTTTTTTTATATAATAGTAAGAACAGTCTAACGAATTATTTAAATGGAAATTTTCTTAAAAAAGGAGATAGCAGAATTAAAGAATAATTTATTAGATAAGAAATAGTTGCAACAAAATTGAGTTTTAGCATAGATTTAAATCTTATATTTATGGTATATTGGATAAATAAATAATATTTATAGAATTTATATGATATTGAGTATATTTATTCTCCCTGTTTTGTCCTGGATGAAGTAAGCAACTAGAGATACTAGAAGCCACAAACCAAAGGTAATACATTAAAATAAATTAGACCTGAAAATAAATTTTATTGGAAACTTTTATTTAATTTTAGTTTTGTTTTCCATAAGTAGTAATTAAAACAATTAATTAATTAAAAAAAACTCTAACATGAAGTAAAACACTTCTATGTAATTGGTATATTTATTAAAATTTAAAAAATCCCAATGGATTGAGTAAAATATGTCCAATTCAAAACGTTTTCAGACCTATTGGTCCATCATCAGTGAATGTGCATACTTGCTAAATAGCCCCAGAATCAAACAATGGTTGAATTTTTAATTCGATTTACATTATTTAAAAATAATATTAAACGGGCTAAACGCCGATGTTACAGGATATAACCTAAGGGAACATGGTGAAACCCTACCAAAAACTCAATCAACCATCTTAGGCCAAAGTTGACTATAAAGTGATATTTGTATAGGCTTTATAGTCAACTTTGGCCTAAGATGGTTGATTGAGTTTTTGGTAGGGTTTCACCATGTTCCCTTAGGTTATATCCTGTAACATTCGCGTTTAGCCCGTTTAATATTATTTTTAAATAATGTAAATCGAATTAAAAATTCAACCATTGTTTGGTTCTGGGGCTATTTAGCAAGTATGCACATTCACTGATGATGGACCGATAGGTCTGAAAACGTTCTGAATTGGACATATTTTACTCAATCCATTGGGATTTTTTAAATTTTAATAAATATACCAATTACATAGAAGTGTTTTACTTCATGTTTTTCATGTTTTACTTCAAGAGTTTTTATTAATTAATTAATTGTTTTAATTACTACTTATGGAAAACAAAACTAAAATTAAATAAAAGTTTCCAATAAAATTTATTTTCAGGTCTAATTTATTTTAATGTATTACCTTTGGTTTGTGGCTTCTAGTATATCTAGTTGCTTACGTCATCCAGGACAAAACAGGGAAAATAAATCAACTCAATGTCATATAAATTCTATAATATTATTTATTTATCCAATATACCATAAACATAAGGTTTAAGTCTATGCTAAAACTCAATTTTGTTGCAACTATTTCTTATTTAATAAATTATTCTTTAATTCTGCTATCTCCTTTTTTAAGAAAATTTTCATTTAAATAATTCGTTAGACTGTTCTTACTATTATATAAAAAAAATACTTTTCACCTTTTGAATAGAAGATTTATTTCTTCTTTGAATTTATGAATGACTAAATTATGCTGTAGAACTGTTCAATAAAAAAATAAACAAATATGGTATGTGATATAAAACAACTCTCTCCGTTTCACAAATAATCTGACTAATCTTTTTTTCTCTTCTTTACTCCTTCTCATGGATTATGTAGTCCTCGATTCTCCCACACGTGCTCCTTGGATGCTGCGAATGATCCTTCTCGTCCAAACTGCTTCACAAGCAAACAACAGCACTCGCTCGAAATCTCTCCTCAGTCTTCTCTCTGCTCGATATCTTGTGCAAATTGATACCAGCCGGCTACTCGTTCCAGACAGAAACAGGAATCTCCTCGGACACAAGGAGATTTTAACTTCTCAACTCGATCAACGATTTCGTTTCAACACGATTCTGCTTACACGGCCGCCACCTTCATCACTTTACACAGACTTCTTACTTTTTAAAAACTGGACTGCTCTCCTCCGATCTTCATTATATAGTGAAACTTTTTTACTCCTCAAACTCAGACTCAAACACTCCATTCTCCCTCCATCCGTCTCTCTCGCCAATCAAAAAACATCCTGTCTACACATTACATCTCTACTTTCATTTCTTAAGAACAAATTATTTTTGTATACAACTTTTCCGTTTCGTCAAATTCCAGGAGATACCAAAATTACTTTTGTGTTTCTACATGCTATAAAAAACCCGATATTATAAAACTCAACAATTGTGTTTACCGTCTTTCAATTGTTTACTTCAAAGCGAATACATGTACTTTTTAATCCGACCGTATTAATTGTCTATGTCCGTTCATATAATCATTGATACTGAACTATTTTCACTTTCCACGAAACACTGCTTATGACTAACTAATACTATTTACAATTTTTGGCCATATACAGGGCGATGAAAATCTATGATCTCGTGGTCTTTGACATAAATTAATTTTCTAAAAATTTTTCATAAAAATTATATAACTCTGATCAAGCCCGTCATTACTTATGTACGTGTCAGAAACGTGGGGGATGACAAAAAGTGATGAAGAACGTTTGGGCTGTTTTGAATATAAAATGAATATATGATACAACAATACAACATGAAAATATCAACAGCTAAAACAAAATCCCTGGTATATAGTGTCAAGGGAACCCATAAGATGCAAATTAGTACTTAACAACGAACTAATTGAACAAGTCTCGAGATTCCAATATCTGGGAGTCGAAATATGTAGTTATGGATATGTTAAAGAGAGCGTCCTAAGGCAAGCAAATAAAGCCAATTACGTGTCAGGATGTCATCTGGAGACTGGAGAAACAAAGATATGAGGCTGGAAGGGAAAGGATGCATATACAAATCATGTGTAAGACCGATTATGACGTACGCGATAGAAACAAGATGTAACACAGCAGAAACCATAAGAACATCAGAAATGAGAACGTTGAGGTCAATAACTGGGAAAACACTGAGAGACAGAATACCGAACGACAGAATAAGAGATCTCTGTAACATACAAGATAGAGTACGGTAGGGAAGACAGAGACGACGAGAGTGGAATCAGCATGTGACGGGAATGGACAGTGAGAGAATAGCCCGTATAGCCAGGGATTCGGAGCCAACAGCAAGCTCAAAATCGGTTAAGAATATGCCAAGAGACCTAATATAATAATAAGAATAACAAGATATATTTATAAAGGCGTGCAGAAAAACGGATTATGGCGTAGACGCTATAATTTTGAGCTTTGCCGCCTTTATAGTGAACCTAGTATTGGTAGGTCCATCAGAATTAACAGGATGCGGTCACTAGAGCTACTAGACCACTTACACAAAATTAACGAGATGAAATCGTCTAAACACATTTGTAACCAAAGACCGGATGGAGTGACGAGAAGATACAGGCGCAGAACACGATTTAAGACCAGATAGTAGACGACCTACGAGTGTTAAGGGTATGAAATTGGAAAATCAAGGCGAAAGATAGAAAGTAATGCAAGCTGATTCTAGAACAAGCCAAGACCCACCATGCGTTGTAGAGCCAATGATAATAATGATGATTTAATATTATTATTCATAATAATTTATCCACTAGTAATGTATACTATACAGTTATAAGTTGCATTAATCATGTGGTCTTATTAATTGAAAACTAAAAATGTATACCATTTTTATTCAGTTGCAATGAGAAGCCAAAACTATTTTAATTTTCACTATGTTCAGAGAGCGCAACAAGCACTGTTATCCACGATTTCGCCACTTTTTAGTGGCTCATCAGAGAATGCATAGGTTGCTATCTCTGAACCAAGCTTAAATCACCCAGTCTATTAGTCCCGCATTGCAACTATGTGGTTACGGAGAAAACTATGAAAAAGGATGATGGGCTTTGTATGGACCCGATGACTCCACCTATAGTGCGGCTATCTCGTACTGCCGATGTAGAAAATAGTCGTTACTTGTTAGCTAGACTGAGGGACCCTGGAATTTTGAATCCTCTTCGACTCTTCCTTGCCTATCTCCATGATCAGCCCCCGAGTACGTGTTACGATGGGCACACCAACACCACCATTAAGTTTATGCTGGCTTCAGAGGGACTTCCTACTGACGTGGATTCCCTGCGTAAGCTGTATCACAGATTCCATGAGGCTTATGGTATTAGTACTGCTGAAATTGAAGAAGATCTTTCGGCTTTTGGAACCTTCTTTTCCACTGAGACACGCCTCCGACTCCAGAAAATTAGGGAATGTCAGAATAAATATTTTTCAAGTAATTCCCCATCTAGCAAAAATTTTTTTTAAATAAATTGACGCGTACAGAAGATCAAGCGCCTTCTGACAATTTGGACGATAGCAAGCTAAGTTTATTTCTTATTAACATTCAGTCCTTAAGACACAAAACTGATGAATTACTTCTATTACTAGAAGAGCTAAATTTTCCTGAGATTGTTGCCATAACTGAACATTGGTTAAATGTTGATGAACCTGTGTTTATTAAAAATTACACTATTATATCCAGATTTAACAGGAGTAGATTATCTCATGGGGGTACTTTGATTATGTCTACACAAAATGACTTTTCAGCAGTGACCAAATTTGATAATTTATTAATTGAAAAAGTTTTTGAATTCTCCATTATTTATCAGAAATCTTCTGACCTCTATATTATTTGATTTTATAGAACTCCCGATGCGGATGTGCAGATTTTCTTACAACAACTACTTAGCTTGCTAGAATCTATTCCTTCAAAAAGTAAATTAATTCTATGTGGCGATCTAAATATTGACTACTCCAGTGTGTGTGCTGCTCAAGAATCTC